>NC_068939.1:83478598-83503415 GCF_016801865.2 Culex pipiens pallens | reverse complement strand
TAACTGAAGCGGCCATTAATGTTTAATTGCATTTTTTGACAAACATATTGCTCGAATTTAATGTTTAATTGAAAAAAGGCAAAACTTTGTATGAAATTATTCAGTACAAGTTTGTTTTCACAAAATCATCGATTCTATTGCCATTTACCCATAGATTGAAATATTAAAAATAGTTTTGAAAATTACCATTTTTTTTCTTTTTCTGAATTTATAACATTTTTCAAATTTTAATTAAAAAACACTTAATTGATTCTTTCTGCTCAAAATCAAAAAAATATCCAAAGAATTCTGAAAATCCGAATTTGAAATCGTTTTAATAGAGAAAAACATAACTCTTAGGCAACAGTTTTGTAATTATAGTAACCTATCTTTTAAAACCTTAAAAAAAAGTGAAGACTACTTGTTGAGATATTTTGAAAACTTCTTTGTCTATCTATCTATCAAGCTCTTAATATGTTCAAGCCATTCTGCTCGTATTAGCATTTTGATAACGAATCTTCAATTTATAACAGTGGTTCAGATCACAAAATTAAGTGGAAAATGAATTTTCTGAAAATTGTAAAGTTGTGGAGCTTTGGTGCCTTCAAAAGTGCTACTGAAAATTAAAATAGGCAACGATTAGGATAATATAAGTTTTCAAGAATATTTCTGTGATTTTTTTGTCTTCTAGAAAATTGTTAAATTTGCCAATCCTAGCAACTTTATCGAAGAAACCAAAATTTTATCTCACAATCTACACCTTCTACGACCAAATATAGAGAATGCATCTGAGCTAACCTTCAAAAACCAATAAAAATAAGCATTTTAATTTGGACTTAACCAGGGGTGACCAAAGTATGCCAAATGTGGGTGATTTTTTGTGGCCCATGAACCCATTTTTAATGATCATGTAAGTTGGCCCGTTAACCATACGTACAGTATTTTTTTTTAATGAATGTTTTATTTTTTGTAAACATAAAACTAATGATTTATAAATAACAAGCCTTACCCGACAAACTTCGTTCTGCCTTTTTTTCGTTGTTGACGTTTTTAACTTTTTTGCGTATTCAGCCTCCTGTGATCAAAATTTGATATTACGTAACTTTTCCCATACAATCTGCTGATTTTCCGGAATCGGTTCCAGAGTGGCCAAAGTTGTAACTTTTTGGCGTAAGAACCTTCCTTGAACATATACGAACCCAACGCAACAAAAAGCACCTCGATCCGACGTTCCGTGTTGAATTGATTCGCGTTCGAATAAAACCGTCGAAATTATTTATATGTATAGATTATATTGATGCCGATTACACGACACAAATATTTTGTTCAAAAATTTATCAACATAACAATTTTACACGTCACTCACATTCAAAGTGAAAGTAGTTGATTTCATCAAAATTTTCATCAAACGTTTTTGGAAATGTGTTATAAAACGTTTTAATTTGACTACAGTAGAAAACTGTAATAATAGTAAAAATATAAGTAGTCCATATTACACAGAAAAAATTCAATTCCCGTAATCGTGAAAAAAGTTAACGAATGTGAGATCCACGAAGGAATTTATTCATGAGTATGGTGCATTTGCACTATAAACGTGAATATATTCCTTCGTGGTTCTCACAATCGTGAACTTTATTCGCGGTTTCGAGAATTGTTTTTTTTTTTTTTCTGTGTAATTACAAGTTGTAACGCTCCAATTTTTTATGGACTGTACCTCAAACTTATTCTTCCGAAGCCTTTGACCTCAGGATTCGAACTCATTACATTTGGATAACAAATTTGAGTGACTAAACAAAATTGATGTTTTTTTAACTTGAAGAAAAAAATGTTGAAAATATTTTCAGAAGGATTAGTTGCACTTGATTTAAAAATAAAATTTTGCCTTTGCATACATTTTTCAAATTATTTGGCGCCCCTTACAAATTCTATTTGAAATACATATTTTCTGCGGCCCTAACATTTGTCAATGCTTGTTGTGGCATAAGCATTGTAATGAAAAGCTTATGAATTTTAAAAAAAAATTGCTTGTTGTTTTGGTTTTGTTGAACACAATAATATTTGAAATCAATTGATTTATGTCTTTTTGAACAAAACTTTCGAAAAATAGTAATTTTCTATTTTCTTATATTTAAATGACAAAAATGAAAAAAAAAACCTGCAATTTCTGAAAATTCTGATTGATAGAAGAATTTTTTAAAGCAATATGAATGAATTGTAATAAAGTGATATTTTTTTTTCAAATAAACATTTTTTTACTTTTGGCCCGCATGCTCATGCTTCAAATTTTGTCCGCCATTCGAAAACTTTGGGTACTCCTGGATATAAAGGTCAAATGTTACAGCCATTTTAAGGTGAAAAGATGCAAATTTTAAACTCAAATATATCTAAAAAGGCCAGGTTGCATTCGAGAGAGGAGCTCTAGCACAACAAACGCTGAAAAAATATCAGGGGTATTTTTCTTTAAACACGAGATATCTTCATTTGAAAATGTCTTATTTTCAAGGGAAAAGTGTACGGGACCACCCTAACAAAACAGATATAATGATCGAACCAAATATGCTTATCAAATATGGGCCACACGGAAAATATGCATCTGGACATTGAGCTTTTTTGTTTGTTTGTGCGCAGAAAACAACCGTTTTGGAAAAAAAAAACCAAGGTCAACTAAGATCTAGTCTCAAAAAGTATTGACAGAGTTGTCAAATCTACGATCTCTTAGACTCGTTTGTAAGGACTTTCGCTTACCTCACCAACGATAGGTCGGATGATGGATACGGACATAGTTTTCGTACAAATAAATGAGATCCGGCTTCATAAAACTACATTAATATCACGTAACTGGTCATTACTTGAGACAGGGTTGCCAGATCTTCGATATTTTGGAAAAAAAGAAAAAAATAACTTAGAGATTCTAAGACGCCTGAATAATTTCTACGCATGTTGGCTTATTTTTTGCCATCGTTACATTTCCAATCTTGTGATTGCAACAATTTACCTAGAATCGCAAACAAGTACGCACTTCTCCTTCTTCAATCCTAACAAATTACATTGTCCCAGCCTATTAGCACCATGTCAAACGTCAAATCACACCACCATTTCTCTTGCGCCCAAAAGGGCCCTCAAGTGCACGGGGCGCGCCATAATTTGTCGCCTCGCCTTTCATCATTCGAATCATTCATTCCGACGAAATCCGTCCGTCCGTGTTTCGAGCGAGGGAGACCACGTGGCACCACGTGTATGAAATTGCACCGTGCGTTGCAGGTGGCACCACCTAGTGACGCCGAATTCAAAGCTAATCCTTCTTCTTCTTCTTCTTCTCCTCGTTCCAGCATGACGTCCCAGCGGGCAAACATGCCTTCATCGTGATTAGCCAGCCCAAGGGCAATCTGGTGTGGATCTCGACGGAGGCGTCCGCGGCCGGAAGTGGCCCCACGGGTTCCGGTGGAGGGGGTGGTGGTGCCGGTGGGGGAGGCGGAGGAGGTGGCGGCTCGAGCAGTTCTACCAACGACAAGGACAAGTACAAACCTCGGCTGCACACGTGGAATGAGTGCGACAGCGTGCAGGTACGTGGGCTGGTTCCGTGGAACTACATGCTCTGCTCGGGCTTTTTTTTATTTCTGTTTTATTTCCTGAGCGTGAAAAAAAAGATAGACGACCTTCCACTTTACAAGTAGACTTTTCCTGGTGTGTGATTTTTTTGTATCGTCGGTTTTTTTGTTTTGATTTTTTGTCCCATTTGTAACCGTATTCCACTGTGCCTCTGCTTTTTTAATTTTGAAGCATTTTTTTTTGTTATTGTAAACTAGCTTTACACTGCGTGCGTCATTTGACAAACAAACCATTGGACACCTTGCTGACGGAAACTGACGTAGTGACACAAATTAAACGTTGTAATGAATCTGGGGTGAATCGGGACAGACATGTTTTTACAATATATTTTGATATTTTTGATTGATTTTGAAGAGACAACAACAGAACAGCAAAAGTATTACATCGATATCCAAATTTAAGGCTTTTAAGAACTCTGAACCCTGCTGTTCCTATTCAGACTAAAGTTCCGATTCACCTCAGTTGACGGTACCGTATGTGTGGGTTACATTGTGTCAAAACGATGCATTCGTCAATATCTAAGAATCTTCTAACTCTGGCCCGCGACAACTAGCGAAATTATTGTAATGGCTGGCCCTTAGGTGACATTTTTTGCAAAAAGTTTCACGGGTAGTTCTGGGGGCCTTCCCTATGACCAAAGAAGCTATTTTGTGTCATTGGTTCACCCATACAAGTCTCCATACAATTTTGGCAGCTGTCCATACAGAATCTGTACGTAAAAATTTAAACAGCTGTAAATTTTTGAGTGAATATTCAGATCAATTGGTGTCTTCGGCAAAATTGTAGGTATTGTTGAGGACTATTGGGAAAAAAAATTACCATTTTTTCACAAAAACTCAATTTCCCAATATACGTATTTTTTGATTTTCGAGATTTTTTGATATGTTTTAGAGGACAAAAACCCGCAACTTTTGAGCTATAGAGAAGTATTGTCAAAAAATCTGCCGCCGAGTTATGATTTTTTCTAAAAAATAGTGTTACAGCTGTTTAAATATTTACGTACAGATTTTGTATAGAGCCAATTGTATGGAGACTTGTATGGGTGAACCAATGCCACAAATTAGCTTCTTTGGTCATAGGGAAGGCCCCCACAAAGTTTGAGCCAAATCAAAAAATACAAATAATATCCATTTCCGGTTTTGGTAGAGAGTTGCTCAGATGTATTTTAAGATTTGACCTTGTATGAAAATCGATAAAACATTTTTTCGGGTACCGTAAAACGGGGTGACTTTGATAGGTTTGAGATTTTTCCGCAAAATGAAGATTAGAAATTAAATACTTACGAAATGGCAAGGAATCATACTGACCGTGGGAGAGAAGTGTTCAATGTACTTCTAGAAGATGTTTTCATAAAATTTTCAAAAGTTTATAAAGTTAGTTACCAATAATTAAGAAAATGTTGATGAATAGCATTATTTTTATGTTCTCAAGGTGTTATATTTTTCTCAATGTCCATGATTTCAAATCGGAAAACAGAATGCAGTTTCGGATTCTTTGAAAATATTCCATTATGAAAATGTAAAATATGCTTGTAAACAATAAATATTATGTGTTTTTGAAACACAATTTAAAAAAATCTTCAATTTTTAGAAGAGCAAATTTCACACAAAATTTGATAACTTTTGATTCGGTTTATAATGCAATATTAATTGACGAATTTATAAGCACAATTCCGACCTTTGAACAATTTTACGTAAAATTTATACGTGTTTGTAAAAAAGTTTATAAACTTAATAAACTAAATATAAATATTTTTTCTTTAAAACTTTATCAGTAACCTTATTGATGGTACATTAGACGTAAAAAATAAAATTTGAACAGTCTTGAGAAAAACCTTACCAGCTGAAAAATATTCAAAAAATAAATTGAAATCCTATCAATGTCACCCCGGTTTACGGTTTAAGTAGTTGTCTTGAGGGATCAAAACATAGCCCTGGTATTAATTACAGGAAAATTGGCATTTTTGCATGCAGAATCGACCTCTAAATGTTCAGAATGATCCGTGAAACATTTAGCATAACGGATTACGCGACTAGTCGCATAATAAAACAAAAAACAATATCAGAAAACATTTACAATCATTTCAACATTCAATATTTTTAATGAAGATAAATTTAATCTCTCTTCTATATAATTTTCCGAAAAAAAAATTAGGGGTCAAACATACTTTCTGTTTAACATTAAATTTTTAATGAAAAAGGTTTTTTACAATTCATTGTTAAACGTTTATTCTTGTTTTTTATCTTTTAACAAATTTTAAATGCGTTTACTTTAAATTGAAGCTTATCTTTCTAAGTAATTTTAATTACTTAATTGACATAAATAAATATTTTTAAATAAATGATTAAGTCAACTATGTGTAGTTCTCAGATTTTTTTTAAGAGCCATCGATAAATAAAATATTGCTAGAAAATAGGTTTTAAAATTTTAAGCAACTTCATCATTTTGAAATAAAGGACGGTTGCACCGATGATTCTAATTCTAATTAAAAAAATGTGTCAAGCAAAAATAAAATTTTAAACGATCTATAAAATTCTAACTGTTTGAACTTTGTTAACATTTTGAGTAGGTTTGAGGTCATGTAAAAATATTTTGTAATATTGATATAAAAATGCGCAGTACCGCAAAAATTGTGTTTTTTTATGTTTTATCTTAAAGTAGGTTTATTGTAAACTAATATTTTCAAAACAATATAAATCAGATCTTGAAGAAACTTGTTTTTTTTGTGGTTTATCCCCTGGATATGAGTCGAGGGACATAAACATTAAAATTATTAGCTTTGGCCTAAGAAGATTTGGTTACTAATATCAAGGTATTTCATTGAAATTAACGGTTAAATAGCAATATGAAGCGGCAAAATGTTTCCCTAACCGTTCCAATCGAGTATAATTTAATCATTTTAAAATATTTTTGGTAGAAAAAACTATGTTTAAAAACACAAACTTTGTGCAACTATTAAAATAATTATTTTCGAAATGGGGAATCTCTCTTCAACGCCAAATTACGTTAAACTAAAGCTCTAAATGGACATGCAAAATTTGATAAAATAACGAATCTGAGTTTTGAAATCTTCAAGCCTTTCTGTAAGTTTTTTGAAAACTTTTTCTTACTTTTGTCTATTCCATAGTTATAAATAATAATTTTCGATTGAATAACGGTGTAAAACACAGCTGAAAGGAACACCAAAACTCTGTTGTGTACCTAAATGAACTCATTGTAACTTGATTATTCACAAATAAAACCGAATTGAATTTAATTTTATTTATTTAATTGAAATCTTCAAGTTCTGATAAATGCTGAGAATTTTAGTGGGATTTATATTTTATCAAATTATGTTGCATTCTCTGAAGAAAAAAAACTTAACTTAAAATAATATTCTTAAGATTCAGCAGTTTAATTTAAATAAATAAATTTTATATGTTTCATTGGTGAAATTGGCTAAACATCAGACGTCAACAAAAAAAAACATGTACAGAGAAACCTCATTTTACGCGGCGGCGTTACGCTTTTTGTTTTGTCGATTTCTCTAAAACCATACAATATTTTTGCAAGCTTCAAACAGCGTTTTGTAGATCTGAACAAAACCTACAAATTGCTATTAAAAGATTTCAAAAATGTTGCGTCTTTCCAGAGAAATCGAAAAATTAGAAAAACGTAACGCACCGCGTAAAAAGAGGTTTCTCTGTATCCAAAATTCAATTTTGTAAAATTTGTTTCATAAAACACTTTTTAAAACTAGTTCAATCAAGCTCTGTAAGGATTTTGATTAAACAAGGCAGTCTAAGACCTGCAGAAGATTGTCAGTCCCGTTTCTCATTGGCTTATATAATTCGTGTAATGCTAAGAACTCGCCGCGCAACCCAATAATATAAATTGTTTTAGAAAGTTGTTCAAAAACACCGTTAAGTTACGTGAAGATGTCACGATAACAACTTTATTCTTGGTGGAAGTAACTTAAGCAACGATTTCGTAAGACTGCAGGTCAGTTGTACTTCCACTGTCTGGCCTCAAAGAACTCGGAAGATGTTTTGGCTATTTCTACTGAGCTTGTCAACAGCGACGAACGGTGCCGCTGCTTCGCACAAGTTTGTTCTAAAGAGTTCAACCGGAGCTCGTCATGAGTGCAGTCAATATTTAGTTCAACCAAATTCTTGCGTCGATCGCTGTGAACTGCTGGTGCAACGCAGTTGGAACGACTCATCCGGAGTCGTGTGGGTTCCGTACGGCCAACACTTTGCTCCAAGCTGCGATGACCACGAGAATGGCGCTCGGACAAGCGCTTGCATTCAGCGTGGTTCTCGAGATATCGCACAGGATGACGTTTGCAGACGAGCTGCAGTTTCGCGCCGCTGTTTCTGCCAGAACTACGGAGAGATAGTTCAGACGGCTCAGCTTGTTCCGCGGACAGAGCTGGAGGTCGCTTCGATCTTGCAGGAGTGCATCGAGTTCCTCCAAGTGTCGCCGGATGAGTTGGACGACTACACCCGGTATAACTTCCAGCTGAACGAGCAGTCCCGTTGTCTGATGCGTTGCGTCATTATCCGGCAGGGACTGTACGACGACGAACGGGGTCCCAACCTGGACCGGATGTACGTTCAGTGTGGTGGCTATGACGTTCCGGAAGATGAGTTCAAAGAAAGTGCTCGGAAGTGTATCGACCGGTTGACGGAGGAATTCCGATGTGACAAGTGTGCGCTGGCGGCGCGGATTGTGGCTGAATGTTTTCCGCAGGAGTCGGGACCACTTTTTGCGACCATAGTGGCGGCGAATTTACTCAAGTTTAAGATAAGAAAGACAGTTAAATTCTTCAAGAAAGCGTTCTAGTATATCAATCCATCCAAAGATATATTGAGCACTAAACACGAATTCGTGGTCGATATTTGAGATAGTTCATAGTGGACGAATCGCTTAGATGTCTTCGGTAAAATTGTTCCTTGGGTCAAATATGAGTCACCATTGTCATCCTAATACATGATCATTTTATTAGACAAATCTTTCACCTGTATTATCCAAGTTTTTGCAGTCATTTCAAATCAAATGCCTCTTCCAAAAGCCATAAACTTGTAAAAAAACTTCTGCAATTGACAACTGATAATTGATATTTCGTACCAACATCTAAAAAAAGACCATTTCACCAGCTTCACAGCAGGGCCACAAAATCGATTTTAATTCATTTTTTCTTCAGTTTTGTAGATATATCCCCTTCTCATAATCCCACCCTCTTAGAGTAGAGCGTTATCCCCATTTCAAATAGAATTAGTCCCTTGAATGAAGAAACCACAAAAGACTTTGCGCCCCCGTTTGCGGACGTTTAATTAAACACACCAATCGTAAATATGAGTGTGAGTGTGTGTGTTCGTTCGCCCTGTTCTCCATTATTATCCTCTTATCGTATCGATCGTTTCTTTTTTGTCTTTCGCCTCTCTTTTTATCTCTGCCTTCGACCAAAACGAAAAAAAATGAAACAAAAAAAAATCCTCTAACGACCATAAACAAAAACGAAAAAAATAACAACTGAAACAGGACAGTACAAATCCCAAGTGGAAATCCACGGTAAATTTTACTTGCTCTGAACGTTTCTTAGAAGAAAAATCAAAACAAATCATAAAAAAAAACTCTCTTTCACTGTTATGAAACTATTCTCTTTTTTGCACTCTTTAGCTCTTGTAGTTGATTACTTTTAGACTCACTGACAATGCGTAAACTCTCGTAGCTCGTAGCTCGTTTTAGTTGATTGTTTGAACATGTTCATTTGGTTATGGTAGTGAAATTTATCACCAAAAGGTTGTTAAAACTCTTTTCGGTAGGTTTTATGTCACATTTTAGTGAGATTTGTTGAAGAATTTGATATTTGTTTTCTTTTTGACAAATTTTAACAAAAAAAACAATTTTTCGTGAATATTTTGGCGTTAAAAGATTATAATTTCCAAAACAGCTGTTCTCTATTTCTAGTCGAAATGTTAATGCCGTATTTATTAAAATTACTTATAAAAAAAATAAATAATTTTTAAGTGACACATTAAATCGTTTAAAACAACAACAAAAGTCTAAATAACAATTTAACGAAAACGGGTCTCTCTGTCAACTCACACAGAACTTTCCCCAACCCTCATCGATTTTCGCGAAACTTTCAGCTACAGTAAGGTAGCGCCATCCGAGAGTATGAAGATATGGTACCGTCAGTGGAATCACATTAAACATCGAAATATTTCTAAACCAGCCAAAACATGTTGAAATCATCATTAACGCAGAAAAAAATGAATTTTCTATTGTTTTTGTTTGATATTTTTTCAAACACATTTCTGAAAAAAATACACCGAAAGAAAAATACACGCCACTTCTATGAGATTTTTCAAATTTTAAGTTTAAAAATTAAATTCAAAGGTGATATTACGATTTGACTCGTTTTAATATTTATTTACTATCCAGGATTCTACACATCCTCACAATTGAAATGCTGTTACAGTCATGCCTCAGTTCAGCACCGCATATGGGGGATGCAAAACCGAGGCGTGCATAACCGAGGCACAGAGCTTATGGGATTTTGGCTATTTGGGAGACATTGGCTTTAATCGTACGAAAAATCATGCAAACATAAAAAATATAGTGTTTTGGAATCGGGATGATGTCAGCTATCCATTAAAATTATTATTTCATGAAAGTTTTCACAAAAATACGTATTTTTCCTGTATTTCGAAAATGCATTTTTTTTCTCTAAAGAAACCAAAAATATATTGTTATTGCAATATGGGTATCAAATGATCAGGTTTTTTCATACATTTTGGATGTAACAACAACATTTTTTGAAAATACTCCAAATTTTCACAAAACTACGTCTTTTCGAAAAAATACTCAAAATTTCAATTTTTACAATATGGATATCAAACGATCGGGATTATTTCATACATTTTTTAACAACATTTTTTGAAAATACTCAAAATTTTCACAAAACTACGAATTTTCGAATAAAATACTCAAATTTCCATTTTTACAATGTGGGTATCGAACGATCGGGATTTTTTCATACATTTCGAATGTAATAACAATATTTTTTGAAAATACTCTAAATTTTCACAAAACTACGTATTTCCGAAAAAATACTCAAAATTTCAGTTTTTAACAATGGGGGGTCAAAAGATCGGTATTTTTTCATACATTTCGAATGTAATTACAATATTTTTTTGAAAATACTTAACATTTTCACAAAACTACGTATTTTTGATTTTTTTCAAAATTTCAGTTTTTACAATATGGGTATCAAATATTCGGGATTTTTTCATACATTCCGAATGTAATAACAACATTTTTTGAAAATACTCCAAATTTTCACAAAACTACGTATTTTGAAAAAAAAACTCAAAATTTCCGTTTTTACAATGTGGGTATCAAACGATCGGGATTTTTTCATAAATTTCGAATGTAATAACAATATTTTTGTAAAATACTCAAAATTTTCACAAAACTACGTATTTTCGAAAAAATAATCAAAATTTCCTTTTATACAAAGTATCAAACGATCGGGATTTTCCATACATTTCGAATGTAATAACAATTTTTTTTTGAAAATACCAAAAAAAATCACAAAACTAAGCATTTTCGAAAAAAAAATACTCTAAATTTCCGTTTTTACAATGTGGGTATCAAAATTCTTTGTGCAAATATGAGTATTCGGCGCCGTCGCTCCGTGCCATACTTTCATACACTTACAGTATGTAAAAAAAGTATTTACACCCCTTGGGCACTATGCACATTTTGTGATGAAACATGTAAAAAATTTAAAGTTTGACAGGAACCTAGTACTACGTTTTGTTCAGAAACTCATGCCAAACATTTTGCTACAAAAAGCTCATGAAAAGATGATTTCTATAAAAAGTTATATAACAAATACTATTACGAAAATAAAAAAGGTGCAAAAAAAGTTTGTACACCTTTCGAAAAATTAACATAAATAATGTTATTTGTTGACAAATCACCATAAATCCAGTCTCCCAACTCCAAATAGGCATCCTTGACTGATTAAAAAAATAATTTGGATTGAATATAAAGTTTACTAACTACTTAGTATAAAAGTTTATATAACTCTGGAAATTCTATATAAAACTTATCTAAACTTAATTTTGCAAACTTTTAATTCAAATAAATGTCAATTAATTACCATAGAATTGCTAAATAAACATTTTGGAGTGGGTATAACACCGTTTTGGGGGTATTTGTATCGATAGAATAGATTTTTCGTTGGAATTTCGTACCAACCCGGAATTACGTCGTCGGAAAATCCGCCGGCATCTGAACCGGTCCTCAATTCACAAGTCAACCTATGTGGCATCAGAAAGGGCATAAAATTTCCGATCTTTTGATACCCATACATCCAGGTTTTCTATAAAACCCACGTTTTTAAATACCTAAGCAAAAACGTTGTTATGGTTTCGTTTGAGCAACCTGCCAAAAATGTATGGAATTTCGTAATTTTTGTTCTCGTGGATCAAACTTACTTTTTGCCCAGGTATTTAAAAACGTAGGTTTTAAAGAAAACCTAGATGTATGGGTATCAAAAGATCGGAAATTTTATGCCCTTTCCGATTCCACATAGGTTGACTTGTGAATCGTGGACCGGTTCGGATGCCGGCGGATTTTCCTACGACGTAATTCCGGGTTGGTACGAAATTCCAACGAAAAATCTATTCTATCGATACAAATACCCCCAAAACGGTGTTATACCCACTCCAAAATGTTTATTTAGCAATTCTATGGTAATATATTGACATTTAGTTGAATTAAAAGTTTGCAGAATTAAGTTTAGATAAGTTTTATATAGAATTTCCAGAGTTATATAAACTTTTATACTAAGTAGTTAGTAAACTTTATATTCAATCCAAATTATTTTTTTAATCAGTCAAGGATGCCTATTTGGAGTTGGGAGACTGGATTTATGGTGATTTGTCAACAAATAACATTATTTATGTTAATTTTTCGAAAGGTGTACAAACTTTTTTTGCACCTTTTTTATTTTCGTAATAGTATTTGTTATATAACTTTTTATAGAAATCATCTTTTCATGAGCTTTTTGTAGCAAAATGTTTGGCATGAGTTTCTGAACAAAACGTAGTACTAGGTTCCTGTCAAACTTTAAATTTTTTACATGTTTCATCACAAAATGTGCATAGTGCCCAAGGGGTGTAAATACTTTTTTTACATACTGTAGGAGCCCAGGGCGGCGAAGTCCTTGTAGATAAAAAGGAAGACACTAGTGGTTGGTACTAGCAATGGTGGCCGACAGCTATAAAGTCAACTTCGTTCGTATCAAACGATCGGTATTTTTTCATACACTTCATATTGTAAAAACTGAAATTTTGAAAAGTTTCACAAAAATACGTAATTTTGTAAAAAATTTGAGCATTTTCAAAAAATATTGTTAGGCCGATGCAAATACTTAAAAAAGTTTTTGTCCCTCGGCCCTGGCCGAAATCAAGGGGGGGGGCAAAAAAATAAAAAAAAATAAAAATTTAAATAACAAGCCATAGTCTTCACATTTAAATGAAAAAAGTGTTTTAGAATGCATTTTACACTAGTTCAGTTGTTTTGCAATCATTAGTTTTCAAAAAATCTAAGATCTGACAAAAACAAAAATTGCATCGAAAAAAAATTGCATCGAAAATTTCCATAAAATCTTAAGATTTTTTAATAAACCCAAACATGCTAAAAATGTTTTTAAACGCAGGAGAATGTATTTTAATTTGATTTCAGCTGGTTGCACTTGAATTTTCATTGAAATGTTGAAGTTTATTGTAAAAATATTTTTTTTTGCCCCCTGATTTTTCGGGCCAATTTTAAAGGGGGGGGTGACAAAAACTTTAAAAAATATTTGTACCAGCCTTATTACATTCGAAATTTATGAAAAAATCCCGATCGTTTGATACCCACATTGTAAAAACTGAAATTTTGAGAAGTTTTTCAAAAAATACGTAGTTTTGTGAAAATTGTTAGTATTTTCAAAAAATATTGATATTGCATTCGAATTGTATGAAAAAATCCCGATCGTTTGATACCCACATTGTAAAAACAGAAATTTTTAGTATTTTTTTCGAAAATACGTAGTTTTGTGAAATTTTTTAGTATTTTCAAAAAATGTTGTTATTACATTCGAAATGTATGAAAAAATCCCGATCGTTTGATACCCACGTTGTGAAAACGGAAATTTTGAGTAATTTTTTTCGAAAATACGTAGTTTTGTGAAAATTTTGAGTATTTTCAAAAAATGTTGTTATTACATTCGAAATGTTTGAAAAATCCCGATCGTTTGATACCAACATTGTAAAAACGGAAATTTCGAGTATTTTTTCGGAAATACGTAGTTTTGTGAAAATTTTGAGTATTTTCAAAAAATATTATTATTACATTCGAAATGTATTAAAAAGTCCTGATCGTTTGATACCCATATTGTAAAAATTGAAATTTTGAGTATTTTTTTTTCTCGAAAAAACGTAGTTTTGTGAAAATTTGGAGTATTTTCTATAAATGGTGTTATTACATCCGAAATGTATAAAACCTGATCATTTGATACCCATATTGCAATAATTATATATTTTTGGATTCTTTAGAGAAAAAAATGCATTTTCGAAATACAGGAAAAATATGTATTTTTGAGAAAATTTTCATGAAATAATAATTTTAATGAATAACTGATATCATCCCGATTCATGATTTTTCATACGATTAAAGCCAATGTCTCCCATATAGCCAAAAACCAATAAGCTCTGTGCTTCAGTTAAGCACAGGGCCGTGCTTAACCGAGGCAGCTGAACGGTGCAAAACCGGGGCAGTGCAAAACCGAGACGTGCAAAACCGAGGCATGACTGTATAAGCAAACTTATGGGAAATTGGACGAGCTTTTCGGTAAAAATATTATCGAGACTGAAAAATCAAGTCTGTCATATAGAAATTGCCAAAAACCACCAAACAACCTATTTTTTCACCATATTTTTTTTAATACCGTTGTATCTTTACAAGGATTGGACATAGGACAATGGTCAATAAGGAGACTTTTATATAAAATTATCTGGGAAATCGATTCTCACTGTCTGTTTTTGAAAATTTTGACGTTTAGACCACTTTTCAAAAAAACAGTTTTAGTAAATATTTTGTATTTTTTCAGGAGAGACATAACATCCTGAATTTTTTGTGAGCCTTTTTTGTAATATTTTTGAACAAAAAAAAACTTGACATCACCTTTGAATTTAATTTTTAAACTTAAAATTTGGAAAATCTCATAGAAGTGGCGTGTTTTTTCTTTTAGTGTATTTTTTTCAGAAAGTCCGTACAATTTCCTTCAAGTTTGTCTATGGGTACTTTTTGATACGATGCAACGGTTTTGAGTTACAGCAATTTTTAAATTACAAAATACAAAAATATTCAATAACATACACCCTTCTCAAGTGGGTAATTCTCCGCCAACTCACACAGCAGTTGCCCCGACCCCTCTTCGATTTGCGTGAAACTTTGTCCTAAGGGGTAACTTTTGTCCCTGATCACGAATCCGAGGTCCGTTTTTTGATATCTCGTGACGGAGGGGCGGTACGACCCCTTCCATTTTTGAACATGCGAAAAAAGAGGTGTTTTTCAAAAATTTGCAGCCTGAAACGGTGATGAGATAGAAATCTGGTGTCAAAGGGACTTTTATGTAAAATTAGACGCCCAATTTGATGGCGTACTCAGAATTCCGAAAAAACGTATTTTTCATCGAAAAAAACACTAAAAAAGTTTTAAAAATTCTCCCATTTTCCGTTACTCGACTGTAAAAAATTTTGGAACATGTCATTTTATGGGAAATTTAATGTACTTTTCGAATCTACATTGTCCCAGAAGGGTCATTTTTTCATTTAGAACAAAATTTTTCATTTTAAAATTTCGTGTTTTTTCTAACTTTGCAGGGTTATTTTTTAGAGTGTAACAATGTTCTACAAAGTTGTAGAGCAGACAATTACAAAAATTTTGATATATAGACATAAGGGGTTTGCTTATAAACATCACGAGTTATCGCGATTTTACGAAAAAAAGTTTTGAAAAAGTTGGTCGTCATCGATCATGGCCGTTCATGGTCACTCGCGACAGACACGGACGACGAAACAAAGAGAAACGCAAAAAGTAACTTTTTCAAAACTTTTTTTCGTAAAATCGCGATAACTTGTGATGTTTATAAGCAAACCCCTTATGTCTATATATCAAAATTTTTGTAATTGTCTGCTCTACAACTTTGTAGAACATTGTTACACTCTAAAAAATAACCCTGCAAAGTTAGAAAAAACACGAAATTTTAAAATGAAAAATTTTGTTCTAAATGAAAAAATGACCCTTCTGGGACAATGTAGATTCGAAAAGTACATTAAATTTCCCATAAAATGACATGTTCCAAAATTTTTTACAGTCGAGTAACGGAAAATGGGAGAATTTTTAAAACTTTTTTAGTGTTTTTTTCGATGAAAAATACGTTTTTTCGGAATTCTGAGTACGCCATCAAATCGGGCGTCTAATTTTACATAAAAGTCCCTTTGACACCAGATTTCTATCTCATCACCGTTTCAGGCTGCAAATTTTTGAAAAACACCTCTTTTTTCGCATGTTCAAAAATGGAAGGGGTCGTACCGCCCCTCCGTCACGAGATATCAAAAAACGGACCTCGGATTCGTGATCAGGGACAAAAGTTACCCCTTAGGACAAAGTTTCACGCAAATCGAAGAGGGGTCGGGGCAACTTTTCCCGATTTCGTGTGAGTTGGTAGAGAATTACCCAAGTACAATTGGCTCCATATACACAAAAATGGCTTGTATAGGCCTAGGATAACATGTCTATAAAGTTTCATTGAAATCTGAGAGGGTCGGGTACAAAAGTACAAGAAAAATTCCTGATTTGAGCTGGAATTGCTCTATAAAATCATATAAAATTAAAGTAAAGTAAACCAGCAGAAATAAAAAATGCCTTTTTGTGTTCAAAGAAGTTCAAGTTCCATCCGTACTGTAATTCAAATACGTTTTTTTGTGCCAACCATCGAAATTTACTGAACTCGTCCAACCGTGGCGCTACACCAATCAACGATTGGCACCATTTTATCTTGTTGTACCTTTCAAATTGGATGGTTCGATAAAAAATGTAAATGACAAAAACCCTAAAAGTTGTATCTCTGAAAAAAATTAAACAAGCATAAATGGATGAATTTTTCGAAGATTTTTTTTTATTTCAATTTTTTTTTTTTTTCAGAAAACATTTGCCCTGTACACTTTGAAGTGACCACGGTGCTACCATCATTGATTCCATCCAAGCTTTGCACGTTCATTTTAGGCTCTAGCAACAGAAAAAAAAATATTATCCTTCCAAATTCGATTTACTGTCCGCGGGTCCAGCTGATTGGTCGATCAAGCGAAACAGCCAACCGTTGGTGGTCATTCGATTTGTGATGTGTTTCCGGTGCTTTAGAGGATTATATGCAATCCGTTTCCCTGAAAAAATAAATAAAATAAAATAACGGGCAATCAACCGGATGGATATTGAAATTGAAATGAACTGATAAATGGCTTGGTGCTATATTTTTTTTGGGAGGATGTTCATTTCGTGGTTCTGTTTTTTTATGGCTTTTGGAGCAATTTGAATAAATGAGTGCAGCTATGGAAAAAATGGCAATACACTCGTCATTTGATTTGATAAAATTAACCCATAAAGTCATTCCTCCCAAATTTGAAAATAACCTTTCTCCCCGAATTCGAATGCAAGAAAACGACTTGATTCCTTCTTGGAAACCTGCTCTCAGGTAGGATTTTCCCGGAATCTCTCATCCACTTAGCTTTGATTATTATTGCAAAGTTAGGGCGAGCACAGATTTGGCTCCCCATCCGCGACTCCATCCAAACCCTCCAGCAACAAATATTTACAATCTTGCAGGCGGGGAGGTCACAATAATGATTCCTGTTCCAGGAAAAAAGCTCTCAGGCCACCACCTAATAGAGCCGCAGTGAAGCTCATAATTTATTCAGGACGTCCGTTTGCTCGTCCCCTCCAATACGGACACGGGAAAAGGCTTCTTGATGTGGGCTCACGCAACAACAACAAAAAAACTCCTTCTCAAAGGCCATTTATAGGATTAAATACTCACTTTCGAAGGACGGGGCCCATCCTTGGGACCGTTCATTTTGCAGGATTATTAATTGTTTTGGATGACCAAGTTTGCACGGAGAAAAAAGAGTTCCCAAAATCGTGAACACCCGTTCATGAAATTGGGAACCACGAACAAAGTGTTCAAATTCCATGGTACGTTTTGAAAATCGTACCATGGCATTTGAACACTTTGTTCGTGGTTCCCAATTTCATGAACGGGTGTTCACGATTTTTGGAACTCTTTTTTCTCCGTGTGGTGCAAAAGGGACATGGGGAGAACATCCAGGTAAGCTAGCAGGTTTGGTTGAAGGAAGGGTTTGGTTCTTAATTAATGTAATAAATTAAAATTGGGATTTGGGTTTGGACAAGCTTTCTTTACCGCAGCAGTGTTAAATAGGTTAGTAATTTGCTAGGGATTGGGACGGAAGGAAACTTTTATTGAACTCTTGTGTTTTATAATAGTTAGCTGACCCTTTTTGGTATCTGATCATAAAAAAAATCTGTTTAGAAACATAAACAAAGTCACGCTTTTGTGACTCGAGAAAAAAGTCTTCAAAGATTTCGAAAACATGAGATCTAAAAAATAAATAAAAAAATTACATAATTTTCCATCACCATTTTTTTTTTTTCAAACGAATATTACGTTGTCAAACAATTCCTAATTTGTTCACAATTGCAAGAAAAATATTTTCAATTTGTAAATTTTAGAGCCGAGGTATTTTTTTCTAAGCTTCATGTAAAACGAATAAAACGTGCAAACGTAAACGTGAAGCTCCACGCAGATTTAAATTTAAGACTAAAGTGAGTTGACTGATTCTTTTGTTGATTTTTTTCAAGTTTTTAAATTGCATGATAAACTGAAAGACGTTCCACATTCTTTGAATGACTTTTTTACTTTCCTTTTTGTGTTTGAAATACCCCAAATTCGTTAATATTTTGTTAAGAATGAAATGTTTTGAAATTTTGAAGAACTTTTTAAAAAGTGTTACAGGGTTCAACAGTTAAAATTAAAACAAAAACAAAATATTGTGTGCTGAAAAAATAACGATTCTGATCATATTTTAACCAAATAAGTGTATATGAAAAAAATATCTGAATAAATCAAAAAAGTGAAAAAAACACTGATACTTAATTTAGTGGATTGCAATTAGCCGCCGTCGTCCTACGTACGTACGTGCACTTTGTGCCAAATTGAGTTAAGAACGCCTTTTTGAATAGCATCATTGGTGCGCTAGAAGCGGGGACGCGAAATCGTGATTATTCAGGTAAATTTTTTTTATGTGCTTTTGTGTCGCTGTTCGTATGGGGTGAGTGATTGTGGTAATCGAATAATAGCATCATTGGTGCGTTGGAAGTGGAGACGCGAAATCGTGATTATTCAGGTTAATTTTTTGGTGTGCTTTTGTGTCGCTATTCGTATGGGGTGAGTGATTGTGGTAATCGAATAATAGCATGACTTACTGAATTATTTGTGTCTTGAGCGTAATTTTCGTTGAGTAATTGGTGTTTTTTGTGATTTTTTGTGATCTTAATTAATTGTTTTGTGATTTTCAAAGCCCTTCCTATATCATCGTTGATCGGAAGGCACGGCGTTGGGTAAATTGTGTATATTTTTTTCGAATAAGGTTTTATTTTTTATGGTAAAAAAGCCATTTCTATATAATGATCGAAAGACGCACAGACATTTTGGATTAATTAATAGTGGAGTGAAATAATTGTGTGTGAGTGACTTTGTGTGTTAACCAGAAAGACCTTCCCATAGCATCGTTGCTCGGAAGGCTCGCCGACGGGTCTGTTATGAAAGTCCTCCCCATACACGGAGAAAAAAGAGTTCCAAAAATCGTGAACACCCGTTCATGAAATTGGGAACCACGAACAAAGTGTTCAAATGCCATGGTACGATTTTCAAAACGTACCATGGAATTTGAACACTTTGTTCGTGGTTCCCAATTTCATGAACGGGTGTTCACGATTTTGGGAACTCTTTTTTCTCCGTGTAGCATCGTAGCTCGGGAGGCATCGAAAAGCCAATACCTTATCCTACTAACCCAGTGTTTCTCAACCGGTGAGGAATTCCCCCCTGGGGAGGAATTTGGCCATTCTTGGGGGGGAATGAGGATGCAATAGAAAAGTAAAGCCTTTAAACAAGCTTGTAAAAATAATCCATGTCTGAAACTTTCTTTGAAACTATTGAATTGGAAAAAATATTTCAACTATAAAAATAAAAGTCCTTTTAAAAAGGAATGTTTTTTTAACACATTTTTATGAGTTTTTGCTCTATTTTTAAGAGATTGATAAACTCTCCTAAAATTTAAGAGTTCTATGAAAAACTAAATTGAACTTAAAAAAATCTAGAATTTTTTGCATTGAATTTTAGCAGCAGATTTTATATTTTTTTGTGAATTTTCTCATCTCTTTTCAAGTATTTTGATTATCGCCAATTTTACTTTACACGAAAAGATTATTAGATTTTTTTTCAAGGAAACATTTGCATTAATTCAATCAGGAACAGTTAGTTTATAAAAAATACAATTTTGAAAATATCGCTTATAAGTTAAGTTTTTTAACTTTTTAAACGTTTTTTTCACAGCCAAATTATTTAACTATATTTGAAAAAAAATCTCAGGAAGAAAGTTCAAACAGTTTTGGACTGCGGATGGTAGTTTATTTCACAAACCACATATTTTTATGTTTTGCATGATTTTTGTTTTTTTTATTGAATCTCCAGTCTTATGATAACCATTAAATGGTAAATTATGAAATTTGTTTAAAATTTATTCAAAATTTAATGGGGGAATGAAGTTTATGAAAATTATTCAAGGGGGGAATGGAACGAAAAAGGTTGAGAAACACTGTACTAACCCAAAAAAATAATAATCACGTGATGCTTGAAGGAGATGCTGTGGATTCAACGGTCTCAAGCGGTATCAACAAGTATATAGCGAAAACTGTGTGCTTGATGAGTCTGCAACTTCAACTATCGGACTAACATTCCTCCCTTTCGTTGAACTGCAGGCTTCTTGGGAGGGCGCCGGTATTGACTAATAAAGTAGGGATCTTCAGAGGTTAAACAGTGAACGGATGGTTGGCTCCCACTGATCATTTTTGATTCATTGTTTAACTTCAGCTGATCTGTCAATAACGGAGTAGCAGCTCATTGGCAGTCAACCATGATCATGCTCATGCTCATGCAATTGAGTTAAGAACGCCATTTTGTGCAGCTCACAATGCCTCACGTTTTGACCTTTACAGATCCCCAAAATTCGATTTCAATCCTGCGATATTCAATAAAAACCAAAAAAAGCTCAGCAGATTTTTGTCACTTTTAATATGAAAGAAGTTTCAATATTGTCGTGCTATCTTGACACAGCCTGAAACTTGATGTAAGTGCGACAATTGGCCAAAGGGATTGCAGGTCAGAATGCGTTTGACGCACGTACAAGTTAGACTACCGTAAACATTTGTAATTATAACTCGGGACTCCGGCAACCAAATACAACCAAACATCGGGACCAGTGTTGCAAATGAGTGATAGAAAAGCTATCAATAGATTATCTCTGCACCAAAAATATCCGAGAGTATAGCGGCCGTCACTATAGCTTGTGAGATCTCTTCTTGTGTCTCGTGATTCCCAGCGATGTCATTCTCTCTCTATCACTCCTCCCCTTTTCTTCGACTATGCGCTCTCACCGCTGAGTCTCTCAATCTCTCCGAAAACTGCAATGAGAGAACGCAAGATGGCGATTAGGAGCCGACCACGCATGACGTCCCGTTAAACTGCGTTTGCGAAATTGGTTTTGTGGCGGCTTTTGTGGTTAAACGATGTTGCGGTAGGATGATCGTGGAAGCGGGAATGAGAGAGAAAAGGAAAATGTCAATCGCGAGTGGGTAAACACGAAAACGTGTTCGGCTATGTTCGGCGCTGAGAGTTTCAATGAGGAGAGAAGAGCAGTTGTATTTGAGGCATGATTATTCAGGCGGGATAATTGTAGTTGCTGAGAGCTGATATTTTGATATTTTAACAACCCTGATCGGGACAATGCACAGAATGGTCTGCCAAACAAAACGTGTTTGTTATTGTTTACATTGCGTGCTCTCGTTTTTGTTTATTAAAAAAACGCGTTTTTCTCGGAACGTCGAAATGGCGGGTGTGACATGATAGCACGACAGCGTCGAATTGAGCATCAATATTGAATTATTGTAGTAGAGCATTTTTCTCAGATTGCGGTCATTCGATTTTTTTGTATTTTTTAATCCGACTGAAACTTTTTTGGTGTCTTCGGTATACTCAAAGAAGCCATTTTGCATCATTAGTTCGTCCATATAATTTTCCATACAAATTTGACAGTTGGTCATACAAAATTGATGTGAGCAGTTCTCTACGGAATCGGTCTTTTTTCTTTAATTTTAATTTTTGTATTTTTTAATCCGGCTGAAACTTTTTTGGTGCCTTCGGTATGCCCAAAGAAGCCATTTTGCATCATTAGTTTGTCCATATAATTTTCCATACAAATTTGACAGCTGTCCATACAAAAATGATATGTGAAAATTCAAAAATCTGTATCTTTTGAAGGAATTTTTTGATCGATTTGGTGTCTTCGGCAAAGTTGTAGGTATGGATATGGACTACACTGAAAAAAATTGATACACGGTAAAAAAAAATTTGGTGATTTTTAATTTAACTTTTTGTCACTAAAACTTGATTTGCAAAAAAACACTATTTTTAATTTTTTTCATTTTTTGATATGTTTTAGAGGACATAAAATGCCAACTTTTCAGAAATTTCCAGAATGGGCAAAAAATCTTTGACCGAGTTATGATTTTTTGAATCAATACTGATTTTAAAAAAAAATCGAAATATTGGTCGCAAAAATTTTTCAACTTCATTTTTCGATGTAAAATCGAATTTGCAATCAAAAAGTACTTTAGTGAAATTTTGATAAAGTGTACCGTTTTTAAGTTATAGCCATTTTTAAGTAACTTTTTTGAAAATAGTCGCAGTTTTTCATTTTTTTAAAATAGTGCCCATGTTTGCCCACTTTTGGAAAAAATATTTTTGGAAAGTTGAGAAAATTCTCTATATTTTGCTTTTTCGGACTTTGTTGATACGACCCTTAGTTGCTGAGATATTGCCATGCAAATGTTAAAAAACAGGAAAATTGATGTTTTCTAAGTCTCACCCAAACAACCCACCATTTTCTAATGTCGATATCTCAGCAACTATAGGTCCGATTTACAATGTTGAAACATGAAACATTCGTGAAATTTTCCGATCTTTTCGAAAAAAATACTTTCAAAATTTTTAAATCAAGACTAACATTTCAAATGGGCGTAATATTGAATGTTTGGCCTGTTTGAAATGTTAGTCTTGATTTTGAATTTTTGAAAATATTTTTTTCGAAAAGATCGGAAAATTTCACAAATGTTTCATATATTAACATTGTGAATCGGACCTATAGTTGCTGAGATATCGACATTAGAAAATAGTGGGTTGTTTGGGTGAGACTTAGAAAACATCAATTTTCATGTTTTTTAACCTTTGCATGGCAATATCTCAGCAACTAAGGGTCGTATCAACAAAGTCCGAAGAAGCAAAATATAGAGAATTTTCTCAGCTCTTCAAAAATATTTTTTTCAATAGTGGGCAAACATGGGCACTATTTTTAAAAAATGAAAAACTGCGACTATTTTCAAAAAAGTTACCTAAAAAAGGTTATAACTTGAAAATGGTGCACTTTTTCAAAAATTCACTAAAGTACTTTTTGATTGCAAATTCGATTTTACATCGGAAAATGAAGTTGAAAAATTTTTGCGACCAATATTTCGATTTTTTGAAAAAATCTGTATTGATTCAAAAAATCATAACTCGGTCAAAGATTTTTTGCCCATTCTGGAAATTTCTGAAAAGTTGGCATTTTATGTCCTCTAAAACATATCAAAAAATGAAAAAAAATAAAAATAGTGTTTTTTTGCAAATCAAGTTTTAGTGACAAAAAGTTAAATTAAAAATCACCAAATTTTTTTTTATCGTGTATCAATTTTTTTCAGTGTAGTCCATATTCATACCTACAACTTTGCCGAAGACACCAAATCGATCAAAAAATTCCTTCAAAAGATACAGATTTTTGAATTTTCACATATCATTTTTGTATGGACAGCTGCCAAATTTGTATGGAAAATTATATGGACAAACTAATGATGCAAAATGGCTTCTTTGGGCATACCGAAGGCACCAAAAAAGTTTCAGCCGGATTAAAAAATACAAAAAAAATCGAATGACCGAAATCTCAGAGAATTGCTCATGTAAGAAAATTCAAAAATCTGTATCTTTTGAAGGAATTTTTTGATCGATTTGGTGTCTTCGGCAAAGTTGTAGCTATGGATAAGGACTACACTGAAAAAATATGATACACGGTAAAAAAATATTTGGTGATTTTTAATTTCACTTTTTGTCACTAAAACTTGATTTGCAAAAAAACACTATTTTTAATTTTTTATTTTTTGATATGTTTTAGGGGACATTTCCAGATTGTGCAAAAAATCTTTGACCGAGTTATGAATTTTTGAATCAATACTAATTTTTTCAAAAAAAAATCGAAATATTGGTCGCTAAAAATTGTCAACTTCATTTTTCGATGTAAAATCAAATTTGCAATCAAAAAGTACTTTAGTGAAATTTTGATAAAGTGCACCGTTTTCAAGTTGAAGCCATTTTTAGAAAATAGCAGCAGTTTTTCATTTTTTATTTTTTTTTAATAAGTGCACATGTTTACTCACTTATGAAAAAAAAATATTTTGGAAAAGCTGAGAAAATACTCTATATTTTGCTTTTAAGAACTTTGTTGATACGACCCTTAGTTGCTGTTTAAAAACAGGAAAATTGATGTTTTCAAAGTCTCACCCAAACAACCCACCATTTTCAAATGCCGATATCTCAACTACTAATGGTCCGTTTTACAATGTTAAAATATGCAACATTCGTGAAGTTTTCCGATCTTTTCGAAAAAAAAATTTTCAAACTTTTTAAACCAAGACTAACATTTTAAAAGGGCGTAATATTGAATGTTTGGCCCTTTTAACCTGGCCA
>NC_068939.1:83419724-83478498 GCF_016801865.2 Culex pipiens pallens | reverse complement strand
TCCGTAAAACTTCATCAATTCCAACTCTCTTAGATGCATTCGACAGGTCTTTTGAAGCACTTCAAAATGTGCCATGGACATCCAGGATTGGTTTGACTTTTTCTCTTAGCTTTTGCAAATAACTGTCAAAAATGGATTTTTTTAAAACCTTAATATCTTTTTCCAACAGCCTCCAACACCCATACTCCCATAGGTCAAAAGATAGGTAATTTCATGGACTAAAAGCCTATGGCATTAACTTTTTGGCCAATCGCAGTTTTTCTCATGGTTTTTTGATTTTTCTAGAACAAACATTTTACAACGTTAGTTTTTGCCCTGTAGGCCGCCATAGCTGCATTTTTTGGTTTCAATTTTGTCATATTCGTAATCCCCGGACAATTTCACGTAAATTAGAAGTATTGGAGTTGTAAATTTGATTGGAAAAATTGCCATTTAGAATGAATTAAAATATTTTTTAACAATTTGTTGGATTAGGGGTAAAACAGGTTTTCGCCTACTTGATACAGCATTTGACGTATTGATCAAAGGGAATTAAGATCTATTTCTTTTTCAAAAATGTTTTATTTAATTATTTTTTAAATAAAAATTACAACTCCAATACTTCTAACTAACGTGAAATTTTCCGAAGATTCCGAATATGACAAAATTGAAACCAAAAAGTGCCGCTATGGGAGCCTACAGGGCAAAAACTAACGTTGTAAAATGTTTGTTCTAGAAAAATCAAAAAACCATGAGAAAAACTGCGATTGGCCAAAAAGTTAATGCCATAGGCTTTTAGTCCATTAAATTACCTATCTTTTGACCTTTGGGAGTATGGGTGTTGGATGCTGTTGGAAAAAGATATTAAGGTTTTAAAAAAAATCCATTTTTAACAGTAATTTGCAAAAGCTATGAGAAAAAGTTAAACCAATCCTGAATGTCTATGGCTCATTTTGAAGTGCTACAAAAGACCAGTCGAATGCATCTAAGAGAGTTGGAAATGATGAAGTTTTACTGAAATGCGAGCAATTTTAAGATTTTTTATGTTTTTTGGACCTCATACTTCAAAGCCCGTTTTACCCCACTTCCCTTTTTCGTAGAGGGCTCATATTTGGCATGAGTTCATCTCATGTATAGACAAACAAACGCTGAAAGTTTCATCCAAATCGGAGCACCTCGATACGACCTCTAGAACAAACCGAGCAATATTTACAAATACTGCCTCTTAAATCGTCTTCGACTCACTTAAATCACAAAATAACTTTATGAAACTTTGAGGAGTGATTGGAAATCATCTTTTGAAAGGATTTAATAAACAATCGGAAATATGATTTTTTGAGATTTTTTACATGTATGTAACCCCTTAATTCACACAAAGCGTAATAAAGTCATGGTGCCACAATCCAGAAATAAAAAAAAAAGATATCAAATTTTGAAATTTTTACTTTGTTGTGGATCGATTCATAAAGAAAGTAATACCTTCAGGATGATTGAAAGGGATTCAAGAATCGTTCATAAATCACGTGAAGGACGAATAATACGTTTTTTTGACAAGCACAAATAAAATATACAAAAAGTCTATTTCTTAACAAATAAATCCTTCAAAAGCTTTAAGAATGAGCCAACGAACAGGGTATACCCATATGGGACGTCGTTTGGACTTCACCGTCTGCCTCAAATTTTCATTGTTTGTACATATAAAACTAGCATTTGGCCAAAATATGAGCACTTTAGGTCAACGGAAAGTGGGGCAAATCGGGACAGAAAGAAACTTGGGCATACCTTAACAAAATTTCAAAATTCAAAATGCATCTAAAAGGGCTTAAAAAATAAAACAAAATGCGGGGTGAAGCAACCCAATTGGTTAAATCTAAAGTGAGTTATTGGCATGTTAGTGCAAATAGCACAATTTTCAAACTCAAATAAAATAGGGCTCCATCCAGATGTCAATTCAATTCAACCTGGAGCTTAAGGGGGACATCTGGGACTACCATCTGAAACTGTTAACGCTTTTTTTAAGGCAGTTTAACATATAAAATAGAGACTTTTGCTTTTAGTGAATATTTTGTTAATACATTTTTGCTCGGGGGTCCCCTTAGATCCCATTTCTGGTGATAATTTTGTCATATTCGTGTTCTTGAGACAATTTCACAACAGAGACATGCATAAAAATGTTCATTTTAATCCATTTTAACCCTTTAAATAATTAAAGTTAAAAACATCTTAGATTCACATTTATTGAAAATCTAGTTCGTTTCCAAGGGTACTAGGGGAAATATACCTTTTCTAATCAAACACCTATCTTCGTAATATGGAGAGTTTGATGCTCGATTAAACCTTCGAAAATACTATTTAGGCTATAAACTTACCAGCAACAGCACCGACTCGAATAAGCACGCAAATTTATGCCACTTACTGGCCAAAAAGATCAAATTTAATGCACTTTTGATCAGCAAGTCACCATTTATATATTTTCACTTGCGCTAATGTTTTCAAAGCACGATATGAAAGATATGAAATTACTTCCAACTCCAGGCAACATGTTCTTTTGAACATAAGTTAGTCACTCACTTGACAAATAATCCCGAAACATGTAAATAATTAGCAAGCGCCATAAAAAAAATAAACGCGCCAAGTCTTTTGACGTTTGAGTTTTGACGACCCATTCCAATCGAAGGCTGCAGAAATCCGAGCGAGAAGCTAAGGCAAATAAAGGGTGGACACCAACACCACCAGCAGCGCCTGTTGGAGTGAACCAGTGATGCCAGGAAACTTTCTCTATAAATGTTACTTTTCGTGAGTGTTCGCTTAAAATTTCATCACAGTTGGCAGCACTAGGCAGACCCAAAAGAGCGCTGGAAGAAAAAAGAACTAAGCTGAAAATAGGAAAATCGGCGTGGCCCAGTGCGTTCTCGTCTGATAAGAATACATTTGGGAAATATGTTTTTTAAATGCTTGTAAATGGAATAGAATAAATTTTAGTAAAAGTGAAAATAAACAGAAATGTTCACAAAAAGTTGCTCTTCTCGTTGGTGTACTTGGTTTTAGTAAATTTCAAGGAACACTCCAGATTATCCAGCATCACTCAAACACGACCGCTTATTAGGCTTAAAATAGGTATATTTCTTCTAGATGACACCGGAAAAAGCAGCTTCTTAATTTTTTTGAAATCAATGTAACTCGTTTTTATAAAATCAATGTAACTCGTCATGGATACAAGCAAACTCCTTATGTTTATGTATCATTTTTTTTGCAATTGTCTGCTCTACAACTTTGTAGAACATTGCTACACTTTAAAAATAACCCTGCAAAGTTAAAAAAAAAAACACATCATTTCAAATTTTTATTAGGTCCTTTTGGTGCTACGACCAGATTAGAAAATGATATTTTTGTTCCAAATGAAAAAATGACCCTTCAAAAAATACATTAAATTTCCCTTAAAATGACTTCTTCCAAAAAATTTATAACAGTTAAGTAACGGAAAATGGCTTAGTTTTTAAAACTTTTTTTTTCGATGAAAAATATATTTTTTCGGAATTCTGAGTACTCTCTTCGACACCATATTTCCATTTCATGAAGGCTGCTAACTATTGAAAAAACATGTCTTGTTTTGCATGTTCAAAAATTGAAAAGGTCGTACCGCTACTCCGTCACGAGATATCAAATAAACGGATCTCGGATTCGTGATCAGGGGGGCAAAAGTTACCCCTTAGGACAAAGTTTCACGCAAATCGAAGTGAGATTGGGGCCATTTTTTCTCGATTTCGTGTGAGTTGGTAGATCCAAAACTCAACCAAAAATTGACAAATTAAAAAAAAGGAAAAATAATACAACAAAAGTAAGTATCTCGCGCATTGCATGGTGGATTCCCACATTTTTACCCCCACCATTATACGAGTGGGTGACGAAAAGGATAAAGTTTTTTTTCCCGGAGAGAGAGCAGACAAACGGGCCCTTTTTGTAAATGAGATGGCGGAAATGAAAGTATCAGATCCAAAGTGCGAGAAGAAAGGAGCGCAACAAAAAATCCGACAGGAAATGGATGGAATGTCGCGGGTGGGAGACGGGATACAAGGGGGAAGCCCCAAGAATCACCAACAACGAATAAAAATGACAGAATTGGGTCTCGCACGATGAGCGGCCGTTGGTTGAAGAGCGACACGAGATGCTTCAAAGATGAAGTGATGATTGGTCCGGGAAAATAGCTCACGAAAAGGGGGGAAAAACCTCCCGGAAAACCCCGGGAAGGATGCTGCTGCTGTTGTACACAGCAAGAGGGGTTCGGCAGGGAAATATTTGCGGAAGCGGTGGAAAAATGTGCTTCAATGGGCACTTTTTTTTGGCCTCACAGTGGATTTCAGCTTTTTGGTGACCTCGTACAGGAAATGAAATGTCGTCCCAACTTTTGATGACAGAAGGGAAAGCACTGCTGCTGGTGCTTCAAGCTGGAGCATTTAATCGATATAATTCGATTAGACGAGGGAAAAATCAACACTTGAGGATAGCACACCGTTCTCTCTTGATTCAATGACTTTTATTAATGAAGGACTATTTGCATTTAAACACGTTTTGTTTGTTGGGTTTTATCAACAAAGATTGAGCCATTTTGACTGGTTGCACAAAAATTAATAAAATTTGGCAAACTTGGACTCTTCAATGTTTGTCGATTCATTAACAAAATAAATCTTGTCTTTTAAACTAATATTAAAACAACTTGCAATATCATAACCTTTCCTAAGCCCATGGTTAAAGCCCTCTCCAAATTCCAATCGCGTTTCCGTCGTCTGTTTTTATCGCCATTTTGTTTGGGGTGCTCGTAAAAGTTCGATCTCTCCCCCGAAAAAACCTCATTCATCTTATCCCCAAAATGCGCTCCCTGTCCTTTCTCCTCTTTGTCATCCGCCGCCGCCCCTCCAACAAGGCAATTTTCAGGACAGGAAAAATCCTTCAATGGATGATGTTTTACTTTTCTTTTCTCCGTCCCCGGACTTATTTCTGGTCGGAAAATGGTCTGAGAAATCCACACAAGAAGCGAAATAAATCCAATCGAAACGACACCGTGTGGGAAAGTTCACCGACGGTGCGGTCGTGTCGGAATGGCCACCGGTGCCAAACCTTCGGGGACCGATATTATTTTATGTGTCCTGCTAACGTCTTCTCATCTAGTGAAAATAGTGGAGAGAATGGAGAGGAAGGAGGATGTCATCATTCCTGGCTAATATCTTCCTTTTTTTGCGGCGTGGGAGGGATTTAGTGGTGTAGCATTCAGATTTGATGATCTAAATGATTGGGCGTTGATTTTGGGGGTGCTTTGAGATGCTTTTGGGTTTATTGATGACCATTGTAGTAAATGATATTAGTAAATCTTTCCTTGTTTTTGTAGGGAACCTACTTGAGGAATAATGGGGCTGGCAGTTAAAAAGCGAATTCAGTGACAGTTTATTTCTGAGCAGTTCTCTCACATTTCGGTCATTCGATTTTTTTGTAACTTTTTTGGTGCCTTCGGTAAGCCCAAAGAAGCCATTTTGCATCATTAGTTTGTCCATATAATTTTCCATACAAATCCATCAGCTGTCCATACAAAAATGATGTATGAAAATTCAAAAATCTGTATCTTTTGAAGGAATTTTTTGATCGATTTTGTGTCTTGGGAAAAGTTCTAGGTATGGATACGGACTACACTGGAAAAAAATGATACACGGTAAAAAAAAATTTGAAAGATATTTTTATTTAACTTTTTGTCACTTAAGCTTGATTTGCAAAAAAAAAACACTATATTTTTTTCATTTTCTGATATGGTTTAGAGGACGTCAAATGCCAACTTTTCAGAAATTTCCAGGTTGTGCAAAAAATCTCTGACCGAGTTATGAATTTTTAAACAGTTTTTTTTCAAAAAATCGAAATATTGGTCGCAAAATAATTTTTCAACTTCATTTTTCGATGTAAAATCAAATTTACAATCAAAAAGTACTTTTTTGCAATTCCGTCTTGAAACTTCCTACTTTTCCTGTCATTCTCGCGTGACGAAACAGCCTACTTTTATCTACTTAAAATAACAGAATCGAATAGAAACACATTTCAAAACAAATGCTGAAAAGTTCTACTTTTCAGCACTGAAATGGATGCTGAAAAGTTGAACTATTCAGCACTAGTTTTGAAAAGTAATACTTTTCAACATTTATTTGATTTAAACGATTTATTGACAAAATACATGAACATTCGACTTATAATTTCACTCAATGGGTGTTTTTCAGAAATGCAAAAAATGTTGTATGGAACTCGTTGCAAACCTTGATTTTTTCAGCACTTGTCGTATTTATCCAACTCGGTGAACCTCGTTGGATAAATGTACGACACGTGCTTAAAAAATCTTCTTTTTGCAACTTGTTGCATAAACTACTATTGTCAAATTTTGTATGCAAAATTATATGGACAAACTAATGGGCATGCCGAAGGCACCAAAAAAGTTTCAGACGGATTAAAGAATACAAAAAATAAAATTAAAGAAAAAAGGCCGATTTTGTAGAGAATTTTCCCCTTTTTTTTAACCAAACCAGACCTCTAGGCGGGCTTCGATCTAAAAATTCGCCAAAAATTATTTTTTTTACCAATGTTTGATCTTTAAAAACAATTGGAAAGAAGAACTCTGTGACTTTGCTAATGTTTTAAAAAGTATTTTTTCATGAAAGATCATGAAAAAACTAGATTGACAAAAGATAATGATAGGAGGTGATAGAGTAAGCCAAATATTATCAGCAATAATCATAATCGAAACAAGTTAAACGCAAATTAAAAAACAATTCAAAAAAATCAAATAAGACAAATATTAAACATGAGAAGTATACATTTTCGTAGAAAAAAAGTAGCTCAATAAACATTTTCAGCTAATTTGGAGTCATTTGGTAGTATCATTGCCAAGATATTGCTATTAAGAGTTAGCAGTTTCAAAAAACGGATGCCACGATATCTCAAGTCTGCATTGACCAAATCTGCTCAAAATTTTGGTGAATACCCGTTTTCAAGGTCCCGTGTGCATGACGAAGGCCGATTTTCAATAAGTTCATTTTTAAAAAAGATAAAAATATTTTTATGTTTTTCATATAAAAAAATGCTAATTTCCAAATCAGTCTTCGTCATGCACACGGGATATGTCTTGAGAGTCTTCACTCAAATTTTCAGCCAATTTGGTCCATCCCATCTCGGGTATCGTGGCACCTGTAAATTAATTGGGTGTTTAGAGAAAAACGCTTACAAAGTTTGAAAGTTCGCCTTGCGCATGGCCAAATTTTGAGCTGTAATCATTTCTTACTCAGTTTATTCGTGAAATAACTTCATGAAACTCTCAGGAGTGATGGAAAATCAACTTCTGAGTGGATTCAATAAATTTTCTGTTATATTTTTTTTGATTTTCTACATGTATGTAGCCCCTTGAGGGATTTGTCTTCCTATGCCCTCTGGGCCTTCTGGTTGTACCCACAGGATTGCATGCACCCCTTTTTTTTGTCTTCAATTTATATTTATTAAGTTAGGAAACGCTGCCTTAGGGGAACTAAGAAGTTTTTATTGTTTTCTACATTGTTCGTTTGTAAATGATATATGCATATGGGTATTATGTGCTAAACATTTATTTGCAAACTAGTTTAAAACTAGTTTTAAACTAGTTTAAACATGCATTCATACAACTATACAAGAAAATACACTCGCTCACTCTCAAGTTGAATAGAGGGGGTGGCGTCATCCTAACCATTTATGCTCTATAATAGCGCCTATTAAATTTCCAAACTAGATTTTTTTTTATTCAAGTACGTTTTCTGAAGTGCTTTATCTTATCAATTGCTCTGAACTGTAGAGAAATCTTCATTATCTCGACAAGGAAAACACAAATCCCAACAAGATAACCGATTGTGGCCACCGCCCACAACGAAGTCAAATCCTTGTACTTGATCATTTGATCTTCCGGTCCAAGAAATGTCTCAAACTCTTCCTGCGAAATTGACCACCGATTAAACACTTTGTCCCAAATTCCTCCACTGGCCAAACGATCAATGCACTCTTGAAATCGTGCCGTAAATGGGCTGTACGTTGCAAAAGTATAAAACAGTTGGACCGACATCAGGCGTTCGTTGAGGATGTACGCCCGCCTATCATTGGTCTTCGGATTGTAGTTTTGTTTGCTTTGATGCCAGTATTCGATAACCTTGCAGAAGCTAACTGTAGAATGCGTGTCCATCAGTTTAATTTTATACTTTGGATCATCTAGCACCTGCAGGTTAGGGTATTTAGTAAGTAAGGACTTCTCGAACGAGTTAACCACGAAGGGTTGTTTGATTCGGTCAAGATCAGCTAATGTTCTATAGTTTGGCTCATATTGCATCGAGCTTAAAAATGCAATTACTTTTGCAAGATATGCCTCCATAAGAAGAAAGCTAAGAATTTCAAACGTTAGACTAACAAATCTTGTGTGCTGCTTAATGAACTTCATTATGACTGGGTTGGATCGATCTATAAGCTTATGCTTTAGCAAAAAATATCCTGCTATCATTATTACTATAATCCACACCGATACTCTAAAGGGTCGAAAAAGTTGAACAAATATTACCCTTTCATGACGTTTTGGTACAGTTACACATATATGCTCAATGTTCGGTAGAAATACTTGATCATAGTTAAACAATTCTAGTGAATATTTCAAAGAAAAATCGAACAATTTCCTCTGAGCTGAAATATCTGAATCATCAACCAATTCCTCAATATCGTCAGCAATCCTTCTATAACTTATGGTTCCATTCAGATGACCAACGATCGTTTGCACCAACTCAGCATCAATACCGGTTGCGGTATGCTCGTCAACATATCCATGAAAAGGTATTGCTGCATTGACGAGAATCTTGAAAGCATACTGCTTGAAGTTGAGCAGTTTTGGTCCAAATAAATCGTTTACTGGGTTGGCCACTGAAATCACTTGATCACTGAAAAAGTCCATCAAGAAATATTGTAAGTAAAACTCATTGTGCTTCGCAAAAAGAACACTTAAGCATCCATAGAACTTCAAAACATTTGCAATTTGTTGCCTAAGTTGAACACTATCGTCACGAAGAAACAGCACCAGCTTTGTTTTTGATTGCCACAGAGCACATTTGATCAGTTTCATCATAAATGTTTCAACATCATTGTTCAAAGTTTGCCAATCGACTAAAATCAGTGATAATTTTCGAGTTGATTTTGACTTTGGGTAATGCTCTTCAAAATTTCCACCGATATGCTGCACAGTAACTTGATAACTCTTGGAAATTTCGCGAAAAGCTATTTCAAGAATGGAATCGTGAAGATCCACAAAGGCCACGTCATGAACTCCTGAATCGGACCTTGTCAGACCGGTAACGATGTCCTGCACCAGGTGAGAGATTTCGTCCTGGACATCTGCATTGGCCAAGAAGTAAAAGATGGAGTTGAGAGTTATCACTTTTAACGTGTTCATGGCTGAAGTGGTTGGACTCAATTGACGAGACACTTTGACTGTGCTTGTTGTATCTATGGCAAACTCATATTCGTACTACCACACCAAAACTGTATTTGAGGATATTACTTTGTTTTTCACTCAAAATATATCATCAATATCTGTAACAGTTGTTGTTATTCACAAACTCTTCAAGGTTGTTGATGGTGTCATTCTCTCTTGGAGCAATGACAGTCAATGATGGTTCTGAATTTAGGGTCCAGAAATATGGGTCATTCCAGGTCAACTGAGTACACTTTTTTCTATCGATAGTTAACAGAAATCTCAAGTTTGGTGCTGATTAGACCATCCCTCTATTTTTGGCACTGCCCTCTTATTTGACGACTTTCTCAAAAACTTTTTTTCTTTTAATCATAACTTTGCAACTATTTGAGCAAAAGACTTTCTAAAGTTTGCATTTTATAAAAAAATGTCCAAGGAGTTCGATTAAAAAAAAAATGTTTTAACCCTTAAACGCCTACTAATATTATATTTTAACGTTTAACGTTGACCAATTCCTTATGTTTTTATTTGTTTTATTTCATCATCATCGTGTTCCCCAGACAATTTTACATAATAATCAATGTAGACCTCAAACTAAAATGAACTATTGGCGAGATACAGTGATTTTTCTGAAAAAAGTTTGATTTTGCGCTGTTTTCGGTCCTATGAATTTAAATCCGAAATAAGTTTTTCACATATAAAATCCGAACTATGCATGATTCGTCCCTTTTTGTTGAAAAGTACACCATGTACTTCCAAGTGCTGCGCAAAATCATACTTTTTCAGTAAAATCGCTGTAACGTCATGATTCGAATTCCCGGACGCTTCGAAACCCGGACACTTCATTTTGTTTTATCAATTATTTGGATATAAGTTCGCATTATGAATGTCAAAACTGTGTAATTTGATGAATTCCAACATCAACTTTCACTTAAAGTTTGTTTGAACGCTGTAGTTAATGCCAAAACAATTAAATACAATAAAATTAGAAGTTTACCAAAAATGCGAAACATTTCACTTGAAATATTTCAGTGGCGTTCGAAGCACCGGGAAGGCAAAGCAGAAATTTATGGTTTCGATTTTCTTAAATTCTAGCAAATTTTTATATAAACTATCGATTGTTTTAATGTTAACAGCTTATTTGAGACCTAAAGAATGCCATTCACTAACATTTCAGTCCAAATTTGTGCGATTCATAAGTAAAATCGAGTGTCCGGAATTCGAAGCAAAAGTGTCCGGATTTCGAATCAGCTTTTGTCAGTGTCCGGGATTCGAAGCACAACAAGTCATTTTAATTTTCAAATTCTGATGAAAAATTGTTAGAAAAGACATATTTTGCATGCATTCTCTTAAAACTGACTGTTAATACTACATCCTGATGATATTTCTTCATTTCCAACTTATTACATGATTTTTTGCCAGCTATAACAAAAATGATATGCTACTAAGTGTCCGGATTTCGAATCATGACGTTATCTCGCCAGTAGTTCATTTTAGTTTGAGATCTACATTGATTATTATGTATAATTGTCCGGGGAACACGATGGTGATAAAATAAATTAAATAAAAATATAAGGAATAGGCCAAAACTGTATTTTAATATTTTAAATCTTAAAATATAATATTAGTGGGCATTTCAGGGTTAAAATTTTATTTTTTTCGAATTCCTTGGCCAATTTTCTATAAAATGCTACCTGTAGAAAGTCTTTTGCTCAAGTATTTGCAAAGTTATGATTAAAAGAAAAAAAAGTATTTTTAGAAAATCGTCAAAAACGAGGGCGGTGCCAAAAATAGAAGGATAGTCACATCAGCACCAAACTTGGAATTCCTGTTAACTATCGATAAACGAACGTTTCCTCCAAGTTTGGTCCAAATCGGTGAAAGTCGAGTCCAAAAGTGAACTTAATTGAAATGGAATGACCCATATTTATTTATGACTTTTTTCTTAACTCTTTTAACATTTGAAGGTATGATTCGAAATTTTTAAATTAAATCAACTCTTGAAATTCTAAGGCTTGTCATTTCTCAATCAAACTTATTTTTTAAATTTTAAAATGTAAAGAAAATTTGTTCCCAGCCCAAATCTGATAATGTCTTAAAGTATTTAGTATATCCCACCACAGATAGACAGTGACGGCTCCCTTCAACCTTCCCGAGGGGAAAAAACTTCAGCACAACAAAAGTAAACACAAAGTAACAGAAACTTAACCCCCCCCCCCCCTTTCTCGCTTTGAATAGAAATCGACCAGATTATGGTAATGATGATTGCGATGGAGGCCAACTTCCTTACAGCAGTGCTCGTAGTGGCTTTTTGTCTTGTCTGCCAGCTGAGTTGCTGCCACTGCTGCTCTCTTTTCAAGGATTGCCAGCTGAACTTGGCTCGAGTTTCCCTCGAGTACCCTTGAGACTTGAAGCCTGCCTCGTGTGGGATTTTTTCCCTGCTCCAAGCAAAAAAAAAGGACAAAAAATGGAAAACAACAGGCCGAACGGACCCTGGAATGAAATTATTGTCAAATATTTGCGATACTTCACGCAAATATGTACAGAAACAGATGATACGGGGTCCGTGTGGTCTCTCCGGCAAAGCTGAAACATTTGAGAAACATATGAACTTTATCCTCCTCCTCCACGATATTCATACATGTCAGAGAGAGTGGAGAAAACTTTCAATCCGTGGGATGGGAAATTTGCCATTATTTTTGCTCGTCTGTTTCGTTTACCACTGCCTTATAGTCATGCGAAATTCAACCCAAAAAATGCTGTTTTGCACAAACATATGGTACCAAAATAACGAATGGAGCATTTTCAAGGAGGGACATTCTCTTGGAAAACGGCAACAAGTTTTTTTTCTACTTTATTTAATATTTGTTTAAAAGGGTTGTTGATGATAACACAGTCGCAGTTTTATGAACATTTTTGGGGTCAAAATTTAGCTTAGCGACCCAAAACAAGACAAATTAAAAATTATTCGAATGGAACAAAAATAACAGCGCAGTAGGGTGATAAGAAAACTGAAAATTTTGGAAAATATCAAAAGATGCTGCCTTTCCGAACTAGCTCAACTTTTTACTTTTGTGACCCACTCTAATGCTGACTCAATTCAAAAAAAAGTAGCTGTACTCATTTTGAGCCAAATCGGTTGAGGTTTAAGGGTCCCTATGAATCGTTGCAAGTTGTATGGGAAAATTTGCAAAAAATTATGGGGAAAAACATCGTTTCAGGATTGTGGCAGCGCATGTCGCGCCCAAATTGTTCAACTGTGAGATTTTTGTCGGGAATTCAATTCCCTACCCTATTGGGTTCAAAATCCCAGTCATTTTCCGATACTTAACTATCAAAACCGTAATACATGTCATTTTATGAGCAATTTCATGTACTTTTCAAAGTGGTAATAACCCATAGAAAATTTCATTTTAAATGCAGATTTTTTGCCTTCCTCACCTTACTGAGGAAAGGCTTTAAAATCACTCGAAAAATGAACTTTTTACTTTTTTTATTCTGAGCAAATGTCTGTGTGTGTGGTGGGTCGTTGATCAAAAAATTTGCACTTGATTATCTCCGGACTGGCTGAACGGGCTGAACCGATTTGGACCGTTTTGGCTTCATTCGTTCCGTCTTGGGATCCCATAAGTCACTTTTGAAAGTTATTAAGTTTAGTTAAGTACTTCAAAAGTTATGCTAAAAAACGATTTTAACAGCAGTCCGGAAGATTGTAATAAGGGTGGTTTTTGAAAGTAAACCCATCATGTTATACATTTTTAGAAAGATATTTAAAAGACCTTTCTAACGAGTCGAAAACGTTCAAAATCTGACAACCCTATAAAAAATTATGAAAACGTTGTCCAGATTTACCTGCGCACTATCGTCGCCTTAACCGAGTCCCGTGTGCATGATGAAGCCCGATTTTCAAAATTTGCTTTTTAGAAAATTACAAAAATCTAAAACTTTTGATTTTTTTCATGAAAAACACAAAAACATTTTTATCATTTTTTAAAATAAACTTTTTCAAAATCGGGCTTAGTCATGCACACGGAATCGGCTTAACGAATCTTCACCAAAATTTTTAGCCAATTTGGTCAAGACAGTGTTGAGATATCGTGGCACGCGTTTTTTGAAATTGCTAACTTGAAATTGCTATATCTCGGCAATGGTGCAACCAAATGTCTTCAAATTTGATTTGTTAGTAGGTGAAAATGTATATTCTAATTCCCTGAAAAAAGAATTAAAAAAAGTTGATGTGTGTGCTTTTACTAACCTCCGACTTTTTTGCCGATATACATGTATGTAACCCCTTAAGTGTTAGTTATGGGTAATTCTCTACCAACTCACACGAAATTGGGAAAAGTTGCCCCGATCCCTCTTCGATTTGCATGAAACTGGGTTCTGAGGGGTAGCTTTTGTCCCTGATCACGAATCCGAGGTCCGTTTTTTGAAATCTCGTGTCGGAGGGGCGGTACGACCCCTTCCATTTTTGAACATGTGAAAAGAGGTGTTTTTCAATAATTTTCAGCCTGAAACGGTGATGAGATAGAAATTTGGTGTCAAAGGGACTTTTATTTAAAATTACACGCCCGATTTGATGGCGTACTCAAAATTCCGAAAAAAAAGTATTTTTTATCGAAAAAAACACTATTTTTTTAAATTCTCCAATTTTCTGTTACTCGACTGTAAAAAAAAATGGAATGTGTCATTTTAAGGGAAATTTAATGTAGTTTTCAAACCTACATTGACTCAGAAGGGTCATTTTTTCATTTAGAACCATTTTTTTCATTTTAAAATTTCGTGTTTTTTTCTAACTTTGCAAGGTTAATTTTTAAGAGTGTAAGAATGTTTTACAAAGTTGTAGAACAGACAATCACAAAAATTTTGATATGAGCAATTCTCTACGAAATCGGTCTTTTTTCTTCAATTTTATTATTTGTAAGTTTTAATCCGACTGAAACTTTTTTGGTGCCTTCGGTATGCCCAAAGAAGCCATTTTGCATCATTAGTTTGTCCATATAATTTTCCATACAAATTTGGCAGCTGTCCATACAAAAATGATGTATGAAAATTCAAAAATCTGTATCTTTTGAAGGAATTTTTTGATCGGTTTGGTGTCTTCGGCAAAGTTGTAGGTATGGATACGGACTACACTGGAAAAAAATAATACACGGTAAAAAAAATTTGGTGATTTTTTTATTTAACTTTTTAACACTAAAACTTGATTTGCAAAAGAACACTATTTTTAATTTTTTTTATTTTTTGATATGTTTTATAGGACATAAAATGCCAACTTTTCAGAAATCTCCAGGTTGTGCAAAAAATCATTGACCGAGTTATGAATTTTTTAATCAATACTGATTTTTTCAAAAAATCGAAATTTTGGTCGCAAAAATTTTTCAACTTCATTTTTCGATGTAAAATTGAATTTGCAATCAAAAAGTACTTTAGTGAAATTTTGATAAAGTGCACCGTTTTCAAGTTATAGCCATTTTTATGAAACTTTTTTCGAAATAGTCGCAGTTTTTCATTTTTTAAAATTAGTGCACATGTTGGTCCACTTTTGAAAAAAATATTTTTGAAAAGCTGAGAAAATTCTCTATATTTTGCTTCCTCGTACTTTGTTGATACGACCTTTAGTTGCTGAGATATTGCAATGCAAAGGTTTAAAAACAGGAAAATTGATGTTTTCTAAGTCTCACCCAAACAGCCCACCATTTTTTAATGTCGATATCTCAGCAACTAATGGTCCGATATTCAATGTTAAAATATGAAACATTTGTGAAATTTTCCGATCTTTTCAAAAAAAATATTTTCGAAATTTTCAAATCAAGACTAACATTTTAAAAGGGCGTAATATTGAATGTTTGGCCTTTTTGAAATGTTAGTCTTGATTTGAAAATTTTGAAAATATTGTTTTCGAAAAGATCGGAAAATTTCACAAATGTTTCATATTTTAACATTGAATATCGGACCATTAGTTGCTGAGATATCGACATTGAAAAATGGTGGGCTGTTTGGTTGAGACTTAGTTAACATCAATTTTCCTGTTTTTAAACCTTTGCATGGCAATATCTCAGCAACTAAAGGTCGTATCAACAAAGTGCGAAGAAGCAAAATATAGAGAATTTTCTCAGCTTTTCAAAAATATTTTTTTCAAAAGTGGGCAAACATGTGCACTAATTTTAAAAAATGAAAAACTGCGACTATTTTGAAAAAAGATACATAAAAATGGCTATAACTTGAAAACGGTGCACTTTATTAAAATTTCACTAAAGTACTTTTTGATTGCAAATTCAATTTTACATCTAAAAATGAAGTTGAAAAATTTTTGCGACCGATATTTCGATTTTTTGAAAAAATCAGTATTGATTAAAAAAATCATAACTCGGTCAATGATTTTTTGCACAACCTGGAAATTTCTGAAAAGTTGGCATTTTATGTCCTCTAAAACATATCAAAAAATAAAAAAAATTAAAAATAGTGTTTTTTTGCAAATCAAGTTTTAGTGTTATAAAATTAATTTAAAAAATCACCAAATTTTTTTTACCGTGTATTATTTTTTTCCAGTGTAGTCCGTATCCATACCTACAACTTTGCCGAAGACACCAAATCGATCAAAAAATTCCTTCAAAAGATACAGATTTTTGAATTTTCATACATTATTTTTGTATGGACAGCTGCCAAATTTGTATGGAAAATTATATGGACAAACTAATGATGCAAAATGGCTTCTTTGGGTATACCGAAGGCACCAAAAAAGTTTCAGTCGGATTAAAAAATACAAAAAAAATCGAATGACCGAAATCCTAGAGAACTGCTCATATGTAAACATAAGGGATTTGCTTATAAACATCACGAGTTTTCGCGATTTAACAAAACAAAGTTTTGAAAAAAATACTTTTTGTGTTTCTCTTTGTTTCGTCGTCCGTGTCTGTCACGGGTGACGATGAATGGCCATGATCGACGACAACCAAATTTTTCAAAACATTTTGCCTTCCTCACTGAGGTAAGGCTATAATCCTGCTCTAAAAATGAACTTCGTATAAAAACGTCGTAGACCCACCTTCATGTATACATATCGACTCAGAATCAAAAACTAACTTAATCCACCTATGTGGTTGGAGCCTTCCTCACAACAATGGCTGTACACAAGTTTCATCTATTTTTTAGATCCGGCTTCCAAAAAGTACATCGATATCACTTAAGTGCCCATATCTCGAGACAGGGTTGCCAGATCTTCAATGTTTTGCACTCGTTGGAAAGGTCTTTTGATAACCTAACCAACAATGGGTCGGATGGTGGATCCGGACTTAGTTTACATACATTTAAGTGAGATCCGGCTTCAAAAAAGTATATCAATATCACTTAAGTGACCATATCTCGAGACAGGGTTGCCAGATCTTCAATGTTTTGGACTCATTGGAAAGGTCTTTTGATAACCTATCCAACGATGGGTCGGATGATGGATCCGGACATAGTTTACATAAATTTAAGTGAGATCCGGCTTCAAAAAAGTACATCAATATCACTTAAGTGGCCATATCTCGAGACAGGGTTGCCAGATCTTCAATGTTTTAGACTCGTTAGAAAGGTCTTTTGATAATCTTACCAACAATGGGTCGGATGATGGACCCGGACATAGTTTACATACATTTAAGTGAGATCCGGCTTCAAAAAAGTATATCAATATCACTTAAGTGACCATATCTCGAGACAGGGTTGCCAGATCTTCAATGTTTTGGACTCATTGGAAAGGTCTTTTGATAACCTAACCAACGATGGATCGGATGATGGATCCGGACATAGTTTACATACATTTAAGTGAGATCCGGCTTCAAAAAAGTACATCAATATCACTTAAGTGGCCATATCTCGAGACAGGGTTGCCAGATCTTCAATGTTTTGCACTCGTTGGAAAGGTCTTTTGATAACCTAACCAACAATGGGTCGGATGATGGATCCGGACATAGTTTACATACATTTAAGTGAGATCCGGCTTCAAAAAAGTACATCAATATCACTTAAGTGGCCATATCTCGAGACAGGGTTGCCAGATCTTCAATGTTTTGCACTCGTTGGAAAGGTCTTTTGATAACCTAACCAACAATGGGTCGGATGGTGGATCCGGACATAGTACACATACATTTAAGTGAGATCCGGCTTCAAAAAAGTACATCAATATCACTTAAGTGGCCATATCTCGAGACAGGGTTGCCAGATCTTCAATGTTTTGGACTCGTTGGAAAGGTCTTTTGATAACCTAACCAACGTTGGGTCGGATGATGGACCCGGACATAGTTTACATACATTTAAGTGAGATCCGGCTTCAAAAAAGTACATCAATATCACTTAAGTGGCCATATCTCGAGACAGGGTTGCCAGATCTTCAATGTTTTGCACTCGTTGGAAAGGTCTTTTGATAATCTTACCAACAATGGGTCGGATGATGGACCCGGACATAGTTTACATACATTTAAGTGAGATCCGGCTTCAAAAAAGTATATCAATATCACTTAAGTGACCATATCTCGAGACAGGGTTGCCAGATCTTCAATGTTTTGGACTCATTGGAAAGGTCTTTTGATAACCTAACCAACGATGGATCGGATGATGGATCCGGACATAGTTTACATACATTTAAGTGAGATCCGGCTTCAAAAAAGTACATCAATATCACTTAAGTGGCCATATCTCGAGACAGGGTTGCCAGATCTTCAATGTTTTGCACTCGTTGGAAAGGTCTTTTGATAACCTAACCAACGATGGGTCGGATGATGGACCCGGACATAGTTTACATACAGTTAAGTGAGATCCAAATATATGTGAAAACACATTTTTATACCTAACTTTTGAACTACTTATCGAAACTTCAATCTGTATAAAACTCGATCTATGGGACCCTAAACCAAGTCGAATGCAACAAGTTCGGGTCACATCGGTTCAGCCAGTGCCGAGAAACATGAGCTAGTTTGTTGGTCACATACATACATACACACACACATACACACACACATACACACACACATACACACACACATACACACAGACATTTGTTCAGTTTTCGATTCTGAGTCGATATGTATACATGAAGGTGGGTCTACGACGTTTTTATACGAAGTTCATTTTTAGAGCAGGATTATAGCCTTACCTCAGTGAGTAAGGCAAAACTGAACAAATGTCTGTGTGTATGTGTGTGTGTATGTGTGTGTGTATGTATGTATGTGACCAACAAACTAGCTCATGTTTCTCGGCACTGGCTGAACCGATTTGACCCGAACTTGTTGCATTCGACTTGGTTTAGGGTCCCATAGATCGAGTTTTATACAGATTGAAGTTTCGATAAGTAGTTCAAAAGTTATGTATAAAAATGTGTTTTCACATATATTTGGATATCACTTAAATGTATGTAAACTATGTCCGGGTCCATCATCCGACCCATCGTTGGTTAGGTTATCAAAATACCTTTCCAACGAGTCCAAAACATTGAAGATCTGGCAACCCTGTCTCGAGATATGGCCCCTTAAGTGATATTGATGTACTTTTTTGAAGCCGGATCTCACTTAAATGTATGTAAACTATGTCCGGATCCACCATCCGACCTATTGTTGGTTAACTTATCAAAAGACCTTTCCAATGAGTCCAAAACATTGAAGATCTGGCAACCCTGTCTCAAGATATGGCCACTTAAGTGACAATTATGTACTTTTCTGAAGCCGGATCTCACTTAAATGTATGTAAACTATGTCCGGATCCATCATCCGACCCATCGTTGGTTAGGTAATCAAGAGACCTTTCCAACGAGTCTACATAATTGAAAATCTGGCCACCCTGTCTCGAGTTATGACAACTTAAGTTATATCTGTGTACTTATTTTTCTGGACCTAAAAAAATAGCTGAAAAATTGTGTCCAAACCACTCATATTATCCATTGTTGGTAAAAAGTGACGAAGGCATCAACCACATAGGTGGATTAAGTTAGTTTTTTCGTAGAATCGCGATAACTCGTGATGTTTACAAGCAAAACCCCTTATGTATACATATCAAAATTTTTTGTAATTGTCTGATCTACATTTTTGTAGAATATTAACACTCTAAAACATAACCCTGCAAAGTAAGAAAAAACACGAAATTATAAAATGAAAAATTCTAAAAGTACATTAAATTTCCATTAAATGACATGTTTCAAAAAATGTCACAGTTGAGTAACGGAAAATAGCAGAGTTTTTAAAACTTTTGAAGTGATTTTTTCTATGAAAAGAATTTTTTTTTGCGGAATTTTGACTACGCCGTTAAATCGGGCGTCCATTTTACATAAAAGTCCCTTTGACACCAAATTTCTATCTCATCACAGTTTCAGACTGCAAATAATTGAAAAACATGTATTTTTTCGAATGTTCAAAAATGGAAGGGGTCGTACCGCCCCTCCGTCACGAGGTATCAAAAATGGACCTCGGTTGCGTGATCAAAGACAAAAGTTAACTGTAGGACAAAGTTTCAAGCAAATCGAGCATGGGCCGGAGCAACTTTTCCCAATTTCGTGTGAGTTGGTAGAGAAATACCCCGATAAAGAGAACTCCTCGCTAGCTTTCCCTGTGCTGGAAATGGCCGACGAAGGGGTTTCGGCTATGCAAGAGGAAGTCTAAAATGTGAAGTTTGAAAAATGAACGGACGTCCGACGTCCTTGTGCTCGGTTCAATGGAATGCTGCAGGATATGTGAACCCTTGATGCGCAAGGAATGTTGCTTGATTTTTTTTATATTAATGTTTATTTCAAACCATCGACCCGCAAGTCAAGGGTTATCCAACCCAACCTCGAACCCGTACCCGTTATAGCGCTGGTCCCGTTGCAGCGTAATCCAGTGCAGGAGAAAAAAAATCCTCCAGAAGGTGAAGGATTTTCCCCAGCTTGTTTGTCTAACGCGAACGGGCGCGGGCAAACGATATTTATAGATCGATGGTTTTTCGTTTAGGTTTACAGTTTTTTTTCTCTCTCACTCCTTGTTCCACGTGAAGGACCCTTCACTCTTGGAGGGCCATTGCTCTTTGCTGGATATGGCTTACTAAATGGTGGAACTGGGGTTGGGAAAGTATAGGCATTCCATCGATTTATCATCAATATGTGGGCTGAGGTGATTTTTATGGGATTCAATATTGGCTCAAACTCAGATTGCTTTTCTTCTTATTAAATTGATAACTATTCTGTCTGAGTAATCTACCACTTAAACCTGATCATAGGTCTATTATAGGAAAAACTTAACTATTAGAATCACTTGTGAATTCTAATGAGATGGAAATGATTTCTTTGATTTTATTGTGATGTTAAATGAAGGCAGCTGTATACAAAACAGAAGTATTTAGGCTGCTTGTAAACGGCCTTACTGTAGATATTTTTACATTATTTTATGAAATGTCCAACTTTTGATAGACAGTGTCATTTTGAACACATATAAGAAGTTTCCCAGCGTACAGCCAGCAACAAATGTATGACGCAAAGTAACTTCAAGTGTTCGTTAAAGAGCACCTGTTAAAGAGAACCACTTCCAAAGTCTTATCTCTTGGAGCACCTCACCGAGGTAAACAACTTACTTCCGATGAAGGTATAAATTATTCCACTCTCTCCGCCGCTACTGTCACTATCGTATCAGCAAAGTTATCGACTCAGCTCCTCGTCATGAAGTTTCTCCTGGCCAGTGCCACTCTGTTGGCCACCTTCGCCGTGCTCATCCTCGCCGACAGCAACCAGTGGGGCCGTCGAGTTTCCGGCGACCGTCTGCTGAACCGAACCACGGTCGTGAATAATTCCCTCCCGGTTCCGATCAAGACCGCCGTCGTCCAGTACCTGCCACCGGTAAGATCCGCTCGCTGACCATTCCGGTGTCGTTGCTAATCTAGCGATAAATTTCGGGTTCCCACACCCAACAAAAAATTACAGCCCGGCGTCCGACCACCGAACGTGACCTACATCGTGGCCAGGGATAACGTGAAAAATCCGGCCCAGGGCGGTTTGGCCGCGCTCATCTCGGGCGGGATCAACCAAACCCATGCCACGGTTAAGCTGAGCTCCCGGCCCAGCTTGGGTTTCAACTTTACGGTGGAGATTTACGGCCGGTAGGGATTGACAGACTGGGATGGAGTGGAGTTGAAGAGAAAAGTTCTGCTATAGTTTGTGGAAGAGGTCGAAGTTGGGAAAAAATGGGGGGATTAAAGAAAGAGTTATGCAAATAAAGTCTAAGAAAATGTCTAGTTTGTCAATTTCAAATAAATATTGAAAAAGTTTTTATTTGCTACAGGTACAGTAGACACACTCTTAATTGGGCTTATCAGACGCACCTATACATGTCGACGCAGAATCAAACCTAAAAAAATAACATGTTTGTTATCGTGATTGTCAAGGGGTTTCCAGCATCAAGGATTACTAACCAGTCTGAATGGAATTACCAGGATTACCGGCAAAATGTCACAGCTTACTTTTAATTTCCCAGAACTACTTGGGATTACCAGAAACTACACTGAATTGCTCAAAATTAATAAGAATTACTTAGAATTACTGACTAACTTTCAGCATGTTAAAAAAATGAATTGGATTGACTGAAAGCTGTCAAAAGCACAGCATTTGAATTAGCACACATTTGAGGTGGCGAATTTCTAATTAGCGAATCTACTCTGTACTTCTTACAACTATAAAAGGTACCATCAAAGAAAAGAAATCAGCAAACATAAACAAACAAATGTCAAACACCCTTTAAGGGGTTACTTGACTTGCCACCCTGGCAATATTTACGCTTTGATTTTTTTGATTTTTTTAACGATGGATATCAAAAATCCAAGAATGTAGCTTGTTGTATACATTTTTGTGAATATTTAGCGAAAATTTGAAGCAATTTGGATGATTTTTAGGAAAACTGAGTGGTCCATAAACAACGTAGTTTTGAAAAATAGAGTATTTTGCTTTTGTAACGCAAGTTTCCCGTTATGAACCTAACAATATGGGTACCGTAAAACGGGGTGACTTTGATAGCCGGGGTGACTTTGATAGGTTTGCGATTTTTCCGCAAAATGAAGAGTACAATTAAAATACGTAAGGAATGGTTCAGAAACATACTGACCGTGGTAGAGAAGTGTTCAAAGAACCTCATGAAGAATTTTTCATATTTTTTTGAAAAGTTTATAAAGTTAGTTAGCTATAGTTAAGAAAATGTGGATGAAAGTCATTATTTTAAACTTCTCAAAGTGTCATGATTTTCTCAATGAACATGATTTTTAATCGGAAAACGGAATGCATTTTCGGATTCTTTGGACAATTTTCCACTTGGAGAAGGTTAAATAACGTCATGATTCGAATTCCCGGACGCTTCGAAACCCGGACACTTCATCCTGTTTTATCAATTATTTGGATATAAGTTCGCATTATGAATGTCAAAACTGTTTAATTTGATGAATTCCAACATCAACTTTCATTTAAAGTTTGTTTGAACGCTGTAGTTAATGCCAAAACAGTCAAATAAAATTAAATTATAAGTTTACCAAAAATGCGAAACATTTCGCTTGAAATATTTCATAGACGTTCGAAGCACCGGGAAGGCAAAGTAGAAATTTATGGTTTCGATTTCCTTAAATTCTAGCAAATTTTTACATAAACTATCGATTGTTTTGATGTTAACAGCTTATTTGAGACCTAAAGAATGCCATTCACTAACATTTCAGTCCAAATTTGTGCGATTCATAAGTAAAATCGAGTGTCCGGAATTCGAAGCAAAAGTGTCCGGAATTCGAATCAGCTTTTATCAGTGTCCGGGATTCGAAGCACAACAAGTCATTTTAATTTTAAAATTCTGATGAAAAATTGTTAGAAAAGACATATTTTGCATGCATTTTCTTAAAACTGACTGTTTATACTACATCCTGATGATGTTTCGACATTTCCAACTTATAACATGATTTTTTGCCAGCTGTAACAAAAATGATATGCTACTAAGTGTCCGGGTTTCGAATCATGACGTTAAGTTTGTAAATAATAAATAATAGGCAAATTCAGTTGAACAAATTTCATGTAAAATGTGAAAACTTGTGATTCGTGCTTCGAATTCAGTTTAAAATGCAATATAAATCGATAATTTTATAAACAAAACTATTTTTAACAAATTTCAGGCAAAATTCCGACTTTTTAACAATTTTACCTAAAATTTATATGTATTTTGTTAAAAAGCTTATAAACTTAGTTAACTTAATATAAACATTGATTTTTTTCTTACAAACTATATCAGCTACTTTAGTGATGGTACATTTAACGTACAAATAAAGTTTGAACATCTTAAATATGATTTTAACAAGAAAAACTATGACTATCAAAGTCACCCCGGAATTAAAACCAAGAATTTTTAACGTAACTATTTTTCTAAACACTATTGAAAAAACTTTTTTTTCCAAAATAGTGAATGGACTTTGTGTGGCCTACCCCAGTACATGTTTTAAAAATAATAATCTTGAGAAAAACCTTACCTGTTGGAAAATATTCTAAAAACAAATTGAAATCCTATCAAAGTCACCCCGGTTTACAGTATCAAAATTCATGATTTTGAAGCACCAACTCAAAACTGGTCTTTAGGAATGCTTTGGTGGCCACTGGCCAACCCGGAACCGGTTCCGGAGAATTCCGGGGAACCTACGGAGTGGTCAATACTTTATCAAACAAAAACCAGCCAAACAGGATTCAAATTACAGCGCATCCAACATCATTTTCATTTATGATCACCAGAACCGATATTGAACCGACCTGGCCACTATGGCACCGGTTCCAAGTTCCCCAGCGGAACTCGGAATATGGCCAACCACGCAATTATTCTAGCGTTATTTTTGTTCAAGCAATATGGGTGTCAAGGTTCACCATTTTTAACAAGAAGATCATTTATATTGTCAAAACTCATTTTTGGACCGACCTGGCCACTTTGGAACCGGTTCCAAGTACCCCAGCGGAACTTGGAATAAGGCCAACCACGCAGTTATTCCAGAATTATTTTTGCAATATGGGTGTCAAAGTTCACAATTTTTAACAGCTTCGTTTTGCAAACGAGAAATTCTATGCAAGCCATGAGAAAGTGAAATTATTGACAACCTGAAGAAATTTTTAAAACGAAAATATTCCATGGGACCGTTGGGGGGGGGGGGGCTTGGGAGCTCTTGCCTTAAGGGGTTACATACATGTAAAAAATCACAAAATTTCATATCACAGAAAATTCACTTAATTTACTAAAAACATGATTTTCAATCACTCTTGAAAGTTTCACGAAGATATTTCATGACTGAAGTGAGTAAGAAACGATTTAATTTACAATTTCGCCATGCGCAAAGCGAACTGTCAAACTTTGTGAACGTTTTTTTCCACACAAGGAGTTGATTTACGGGTGCCACGATATCTCGATATGGGATGGACAAAATTGGCTGAAATTTGGGATGAAGACTCCCAAGACATATCTCGTGTGCATGACGAAGCCCGATTTTGAAATTTTGCTTTTTTTAAAAAATACAAAAATCAAAAACTTACGTTTTTCATATGAAAAACATAGAAATAATTTTATCATTTTTAAAAATTGAGTTTTTGAAAATCGGCCTTCGTCATGCACACAGGACCGGTTTAACGAGTCTTCACTAAAATTTTGAGCTTATTTGGTCAAAGTAGTGTTGAGATATCTTGGCACCCGTTTTTTGAAATTGCTAACATTATAGATCAAAATGGAAATGTACAAATTATAAAAAAGTTTAAATGTGTGCTCACACCAACCTCGGACATTTTTGACATGTATATGCATGTATAACCCCTTAAGCAAGAGAAAATATCGAGGAATGGAGAGAATTGATGAATGCAGTTTGAAGGGGCTGAAGAGTTGTGCGACATAAGGTCGAATGACATAAGGTCGAAAGTGGCTAAAGGGTCGAATAGACAAAGGTCGAATGCCGAAAGGTCGAAAGACACAAGGTCGAATGGACAGAAGGTCGAAAGTGGACAAAAGGTCGAATGGACAAACGTCGAAAGGACAAAAGGTGGAATGTGAAAAAATGAAACTAATATTTATAATTAGAAACTTCGAAAATATTCTTGAAACAAATATTTTCTTACATACAAATCCGATTTTTTGTGAGAGTTTATTCAACCATCCATTTATTTTTTGTCAAACAAACAGAATAAATTCCAAACTATTTTTTGAAAAGTTTTTTGTTCCCTTAAAAGTATTAGTTCTTGTAATAATATTTTGTAATAATTTTGTGAGTTATCCTATTCTTTCAAACATGAGCAGTTCTTTGAAAAAATGCGTCTGCAAAAAAAAAAAATATTTCAAAAAACAACCTTTTCTTGATTGTAGGGTTATTTTTGAGAGTTTTTCCATTCTTTCAAACATTTGAGTTCTTTGGAAAAAATTTCGACTTCGTAAAATATTTAAGATGTCGAACTTTTCGACCTCTGAAATATCTTTTAAGTTTAAAAAACAGCTTAAGCCTTAAGGGGTTTCATACATGTAGAAAATCACAAAATTTCATATCACAGAAAATTCACTTAATTTACTAAAAACATAATTTTCAATCACTCTTGAAAGTTTCACGAAGATATTTCATGACTGAAGTGAGTAAGAAACGATTTAATTTACAATTTCGACATGCGCAAAGCGAACTGTCAAACTTTGTGAACGTTTTTTTTCCACACAAGGAGTTGATTTACGGGTGCCACGATATCTCGATATGGGATGGACAAAATTGGCTGAAATATGGGATGAAGACTCTCAAGACATATCTCGTGTGCATGACGAAGCCCGATTTTGAAATTTTGCTTTTTTTTTTAAAATACAAATATCAAAAACTTACGTTTTTTTTTTGTTTGGCGTAATGTCTTTGTGATTTTTTTTTCAAAAATTGGCGTTTTTTAAATACTACTTCCAGAATATATTTTATAACTTTTTATATTATTCATAAAAAATAATAGTTGGAATATTTTAGTGATTTTTCAATTCTTTCAAATGTAAACAGTTCCGAAATATGGAAAAGTATTGCTTCCTCAATACTGTAGCAGGTCTTCTATACATGTTCAATCTATCCTTCATGGATCCTTAGATAAATCAAAAATGTAACAGTTTATATAAAAAAAATCGATCGTATTTATTTATATTTTAAAAGATAACTCCCCTCCCCTTCCTTTTCAAAAAGTATCTATCAATGCGGGGCAAGTTTTTATTCAGAAGACCCCAAAATTTTCAAGAATGCAGGAGTGAAATTAACGAAAATCGTTTAAAACATCTTCCATAGCTGCTTTTCAATATTTATGCAATTAGGCTCACATCATTTTTTTTTTATTTCGACCTTTTGTCCTTTCGACGTTTTGTCCATTCGACCTTTTGTCCACATTCGACCTTTCATCCAATCGACCATTTGTCCATTCGACCTTTGGGCATTCGACCTTTTGTCCATTAGACCTTATGTCGTTCGACCTTTTCTCATACATTCGGGCTGAAGAATTCATCGGTAGATGAAGCAATATTGAGATCGAGAAGATCGACAACCAGAGAGTCGACTATAACTCAAAAATCCTAAAAATCACACACTTTGGTTTCAGCTCAAGACAATCAACTTAGTCAGTAAATTTTGTCTTGGTTAATTGTTCCAAAGCCATTTTCTCGAAAACTCGCCCCACTTTATCACGAGCCAATTTTCGCTGAATCCCCGCAGTACTTCACGCAAGATTTATTCGACCAAAACTTATTCTCCACGAGTATTAAATTTATTCCATTTGTTTCCAACAGCTAAGCACGACGTTTGTACCGTTACAAAAAAAATACACACGATAAATCAAAAGATATAAATCCTTCCGAAAAACTTCAACTCTCGGCGAGAGATATTTGCACGGTGGAAAAAAAAAACTAAATCATTTTCCACCTTCTTGTCTTGGTGCGCTCGGTTACGGTTAGTGATTTTGGGATGCTACTTTTATGAGGATTTGAGTAAAATTAAAGAAATTTTTTTCGTTGCTATAAAATCCCCTGTTACACTTAATATATATTTTTTTACTCAAGTTAGAATTAATCTGTGGCGTATAGAATAGTACAGATTTGTTACATTCTCCAAGTTTGTGGTATTTATGGCATGGGCATCAGAAAGATAGAGAAGGACATTCCACCAGCATAAAAAAAAAATCAACAACGATTCCGCCCTCCCAGACGAACGAACCGGAATCGAAGTATTGACAGGGTCTAGCAGGGATGAGACGTGATTTATTGGTTTCGATGTTTTTCGGCGGAATTATTTTCCGCGGAAAGGATAGCGAAGATTTATTGTTTCAAAATATTCGATCGACTGGTGGATATTCCGACTGACAGTCTGTGCGGATGGGAGTTTAGGAGTATAGAATGGTACAGAATGTATTGCTTGATGGACGTCGTCGTCGCAGAAAGCATTTTGTTGATTCAGCGAAATTGAAACGAATTTGGGAGTTGAGCTGAAACAATGAAGTACTGATGGGTATTTTTCCTTTTTTTTTCAGGTATGGACGAACAATCACAACAACTACTTAAACCTATATTGGAAATTTCTAGGGTAAGATTAAATCTCATAATCATATTCCTGTAAAGTGATAGAATCCCCATAACACATTGTTGATAACAAAGCTAAAAAATAAAAATTATAGATCATTACATTGAATAACACAGTTTGCAACAATGTAATATCAAACAACACAATCAATTAACTGGTACATTGATCAAAAGTTGTTCAGATTCTATACTTCATTGTAACATAATTGCCGGGATAATTCTCGAAAAACGGTTAGATTAATTCAATTGACAGTTGTTTGCTACATTCAATCAACTATTTTTTGCCACGCTTGATTTCGAACAACGGTATAAATACAGCACAATCAAACAAATAAAGCAAAAAAGGTAAACTTTTGCCACCATACTCATAAAAACTCATTATTCAATCAGAACAGAAAAATCTGCATCTCATCAATTTGCCAGTCGTTAACGGTGGTGCATTTTCGAATCAAAGCCATATTCAGTGACACAAGCGAGCAGTAACACCATAGACAATTTGGCAGAATATTTTTTATTTTGATTTTTGGAAAATTCCTTTGGATTTGGAACATTTTTTTATTTATTTGGTTGAGAGTTCTTTAAAAACTTGTCCATCTCTGGAACGTATTTTCATATCCACTCGATGCTTTGGCAAAGTTGTAAACATTTATTAGGATGTTTCGGAAAAGATAGTTGAGCAGTTCTCTAAGATTTCGGTCATTCGTTTTTTTTTGTATTTTTAATTTTTGGCGCGTTCGGTATGCCCAAAGAAGCCATTTTGCATCATAAGTTTGACCATATAATTTTTCATACAAATTTGGCAGCTGTCCATACAAAAATGATCCGTGAAAATTCAAAAATCTGTATCTTTTGAAAAATTGTTTTGATCGATTTAGTGTCTTCGGCAAAATTGTAGGTATGGATATGGACTACACTGAAAAAAATGATACAAGGTAAAATTTTATTGGTGATATTTTAATTAACTTTTTGTCACTTAAACCTGCTTTGCAAAAAACACTATTTTTATTTATTTCTTTTTTATATAAGTTTTTGAGGACATCAAATGCTAACTTTTTATAAATTTCCAGGTTGTGCAAAAAATCATTGACCGAGTTATACATTTTTTAACGAAAACTGATTATTTAAAAATATCGAAACATTGGTCGCAAAATTTTTTCAACTTCATTTTTCGATGTAACATTGAATTTGCAATCAAAAAGTGCTTCAGTGAAATTTTGATAAAGTGCACCGTTTTCAAGTTATAGCCAGGGGTGTTATAGTGACTTTTTTGAAAATAGTCGCAGTTTTTCATTTTTTTAAATTAGTGCACATGTTTGCCCACTTTTGAAAAAAATATTTTTGAAAAGCTGATAAAATTCTCTTTATATTACTTTTTTGCACTTTGTTGATACGACACTTATTTGCTGAGATATTGCCATGCAAGTGTTTAAAAACATGAAAATTGCTGTTTTCTAAGTCTCATCCAAACAACCCACCATTTTCTAATGTCGATATCTCAGCAAATAATGGTCTGATTTACAATGTTAAAATATGAAAAATTCGAGAAATTTTCCGATCTTTACGAAAAAAATATTTTCAAAAATTTTAATTTATGATTTATTTTTTTAAAGGTCGTAATATTGAATATTTGCCGAAGACACCAAATCGATAAAAAAACTCCTTCAAAAGATACAGATTTTTGAATTTTTATACATCGTTTTTGTATGGACAGCTGCCAAATTTGTATGGAAAATTATATGGACAAATTAATGATGCAAAATGGCTTCTTTGTGCATACCGAAAACACCAAAATAGTTTCAGTCGGATTAAAAAATACAAAAATTAAATTTCTAAAAAAATGATCGATTTCGTAGAGCATTGCTCAGTTATGCTTAAACAAAAGTTTAAAATTTTTGATGTGTCATGACATTTTTATGTTTAAAATATAAAAATATTGTTAGGGAGTACAGTAAAAACTAGTAAATTTTGCAAACTATGATGCATAAACATCAACTCTTTTTTTTAGCTGAGGCTTCGAAAATATAAAATTGTGTGCTGCAAACATCGCCAGATCTTCAAATACAAATTGGTTTTGAAAAATATTGTTTGCATTCTTTTTGATTATAACTAGATCTTTAAAAACAAATTGGTTTGAAAAATATGTTTTGGATTGCACATTCATTCAAACTTGACCTTATAATAACCTACTTCAAGAACAGTGTTTTTAGCCATTCTTATTTTTTTTTCTTAACTTATTTTCATTAGGTCCTTTTAGGTGCTGTGACCAGGTTGGGACCGAGGATCAGTAAAACAATATATAATAACAAAAAAAAAACTCCTTAAATTCCATACTTGGAAATCATGTAACTGACGAGGGTTACTTGGTCCAAGCGGGTCTTGCAGGTCTTGAATTAGCCATTCTTAGGAAGGAATAAGAATGCAATAGAAATTCAATGTTTTATTTTTTTTTGCCAAAATTCTCTTACTTTGAAACATTAATACAAGCAATCATGCTTAATTTTTTAGATTTTGTGAATTTTGAGATTTTTTTCTGAGATTTAATATAAAAAGGGTTTTTAAGAAATAGCTGACAAAAACTAAAAATGTCACATATTTGTGAAGATTTGTATCTTTAAGATTTATTGAAAACATTACGAATTTGTTTGAAATTAAAAGGGGTCAATAAATGTTTTTAAAATTAACCAAGGAGTGAATAGATGAACAAAGATGGAGAACTACTGTTCTAGAAGATTATATTTTTTAATATCTGTGAGATCTTTGCATTCAGTAGTTTTTGGGTAATTCAGCTAAATAGTAACAGGATCACCATAAATGATAATTCTATAGTTCAAAAAGTAATAAAAAGTCATTTTTCATAGGCGATGCTAGTCCACGTGGTAGCTGTTTGACATGTGGCGTCGCGTTGTTCATCAAGAGTTCATAGCATGCTAAGGAAAATTTGATGCTTTCTGGGGAAAACCGTTGGTTCCGAAAACCCCGGATGTATTGCCGTTGAGCTCGATGGGGGTTGAACGAATCGACCTGGTCTCTTAGGGAAAGTTGTTCTCCAGACGATTCCGCTCATTTCTGGCCATCCTAGAAGTTTCTACGTGTTTTTCCCAGGCCTGTAGGAGCGAATGAACGAAAATTCAAAATTTCCCATAGTAAATCCCATGTAAACTTGAACTCGCTTGAGACAAGCCAGTTTTCAACCAAATGAGCTGAAATTTGGCGTGAGAGTCCCTATGGGTATGCCCTAGAAGGGGAATCACACCAGAACTTGATCTGAGAACTTTTCAAATTCCGTACCCACCCTAATATATATGTCATTTTTTGGGAAATTTTATGTACTTTTCGAATCTACATTGACCCAGAAGGGTCATTTTTTCATTTAGAGAAAAATTTTCATTTGAAAATTTCGTGTTTTTTCTAACTTTGCAGGGTTATTTTTTAGAGTGTAACAATGTTCTACAAAGTTGTAGAGCAGACCATTACAAAAAAATTGATATATAGACATAAGGGGTTTGCTTATAAACATCACGAGTTATCGCGATTTTGCGAAAAAAAGTTTTGAAAAGGTTACTTTTTGCGTTTCTCTTTGTTTCGTCGTGGGTGACCATGAACGGCCATGATCGATGACGACCAACTTTTTAACTCATGATGTTTATAAGCAAACCCCTTATGTCTATATATTAAAATTTTTGTAATGGTCTGCTCTACAACTTTGTAGAACATTGTTACACTCTAAAAAATAACCCTGCAAAGTTAGAAAAAACACGAGATTTTAAAATGAAAAATTTTGTTCTAAATGAAAAAATGACCTTTCTGAGTCAATGTAGATTCGAAAAGTACATTAAATTTCCCAAAAAATGACATGTTCCAAATTTTTTTACATTCGAGTAACGGAAAATGGGGGAATTTTAAAACTTTTTTAGTGTTTTTTTCGATGAAAAATCCGTTTCTTCGGAATTCTGAGTACGCCATCGAGCGTCTAATTTTACATAAAAGTCCCTTTGACACCAAATTTCTATCTCATCACCGTTCCAAGCTGCAAATTATTGAAAAACACCTATTTTTTCGCATATTCAAAAATGGAAGGGGTCGTACCGCCCCTCCGTCACGAGATATCAAAAAACGGACCTCGGATTCGTGATCAGGGACAAAAGTTACCCCTAAAGACAAAGTTTCACGTAAATCGAAGAGGGGTCGGGGCAACTTTTCTCGATTTCGTGTGAGTTGGTAGAGAATTACCCATATGAAAAAAATCAAATTATTCGCTCTACAGCATTGCCTTGGCGTTCTCGATTGCGAGATTCCTACTCGTAACTAAGTGTCCGAAGGCTTGATTGTTGAGGCAATTGCAAACCTCTTTTTACACCTTAGCTTTCACCCCGGAATTCGAACTGACGACCATTGGATTGTGAGTCCAACTGCCTACCAGCGACTCCACCGAGGCAGGACCCAGGGAGACGACTCCTACACCTGGACTGAGCTATCGACCTAACCTTTTAGGTTAGACCGGGGCCAACACTTACATCTCCATCCGACGGAAGGCGTGGTCAGACAAATCTCGGATCGAACCCAAGCTGACTGGGTGAGAGGCAACCACGCTTATCCCTACACCATGGGTCCCGACGAGATTTCATATAAAAAGGGTTTTTAAGAAATAGCTGACAAAAACTAAAAATGTCATTGCTATTTTTTTCCGAATGTCCATATTGTATGTGGTTGCAATAATTTTACAAAATGATTTTTTTTAGAGTTAAAGGTTTTCTTAATAATGCTGAGATGTTCGAAGAATTTCTTCGGGTCTAAATTTTAATACATATTTGTGAAGATTTGTATCCTTAAGATTTATTGAAAACCAGGGGGTGAATAGATGAACAAAGGTGGAGAACCACTGTTCTAGAAGATTATATTTTTTAAAATCTGTGAGATCTTTGCATTCTTGCGATGATTCAGTTATGAGTAGTTTTTGGAAAATATGTTGTTCTTTTGCTTTTTTTTAAATACCCACATTTTTTAAAGAAGGTGAAGGTAGTAACATTCTGTTCAACATAAGCAGATCATTGAATTGGCACACACTACTTGAAATGGACTTTCTCTGATCTAGCTTAAATTTGATGGGGCTATTGACGTAAGCACCATGCGTCAGGTATATTTTATTCACATTTCCACTCAAAATGCATAGTAGGCAAGGTACGTGAATTCGGAAAGTTCATGCTAAAAAAACGTTATCTCAATTTAAAAAATATCTGTCGAGTCTGTGGGTCTCGTGGCGCAGGGGTAGCGGCTTCGGCTGCCGATCCCGATGATGCTATGAGACGCGGGTTCGATTCCCGCCTTATCCACTGAGCTTCTATCGGATGGTGAAGTAAAACGTCGGTCCCGGTTTCTCCTGTCTCGTCAGAGGCGCTGGAGCAGAAATCCCACGTTAGAGGAAGGCCATGCCCCGGGGGGCGTAGTGCCAATAGTTTCGTTTCGTTTCTGTCGAGTCCAGAGAAAAATACAAATTAAAAAAAAAGAAAACATAACGCATCGCGTAAAAAGAGGTTCCATTGTAAAATCTTCGGATAGTCTAGACTGAATTGTTAAACAATAAAAAAATACATTGTAATGTTGAAGGGTCTGGTCTACTTGACTCTGGTACTAGCAGCACAATAACAAGCCAATTCATGTGGCGAGAATCACCAATTGGACACGAACCAGAGCAAAAACAGCCAATTTTGATTATTTCCATCGCGCCGGAGCCCTGAACTGTGATGCGATTTTTCCCTCGAACCCTTTGAACAGGGTCACGACCCCCGTTTGAATCGACATTTTAATGTTGAACTGAGTTCGTAATTTGCGTCCATCCATCGAGGCAAAATAATCACGATCCCTCAGTGAAGAGCTTTCCCTTCCTCCCCCACCCCCCAACGCTGAACTGCACCAACAGAAAAGAAACAATTTTGTTAAATATTTTTTTTCATTTCAGTTCGATGGAATGGTGGAATTTTCATTCGAGCAAACTTTTTCCTTCCCCCGCTTCTCTATCTAGAAAATACTGCAATATTGTCTGGTGAGGTTTCCTTTGCCCTTTTTAAAAGCATCAGAAGCTTGCGAGCGCGTTGGATTTTTACTGCATCATCGTCCTGAGTTGAAGAAGACTACGACGACTGGTTAAAGTCGATGGAATGAGCTTTGGAAAAGGGCGCCGGCCAGTTGGAGAGCTTTGCTGCAGTGCTGGTTGATTTCTGTTAACCATTTCCATTCTGGATCACAGCTTACAAATTGAAAGGGGAGATCGGGGAATTTTTTTTCTACATTTTGAGCAAACATTTTTTTCACATTTTAATATTATCTACTATAAGACCGTCCTATTAATTGCCTTCAAAGATTATTTTTTGAACTTATCAGAAAATGTTACTTTACGAAGATCGAGATCGAAGCATGAAAAAATAAAAGATTTTTCTAAATTTGTTTGACCACAAAAGGTGGAATACTCAAAACATATATTTTCTATTTGATTTGGTTGTCAAAAAATGACATCTCCCAGTTCTCCCCTATTTATTTTCATTTAAAAAAAGAGACTCACTCCAAACAGTTTCAAGCAAGCTTATTTTATGCTTCACCATTCGTTTGATGTTTGCTTTCTCACCACCAAAACTCCCTCCCCCAAACCCACCAAGCTCGGTCACATCAGCAAAATGCTGAAGCAACAGCCGTTGGTTGGTTGTGGGTGGGCTGGAGTGATGAAAGTGCATCACGTGATTGAGGCGCAAACGACGACGACGTTGGTGTGTCGTTCGTCCTTTTTGACGGCACTGCTGCTGGTTCAGGCTGGCACTAGACCTAGAATTTGCACTGCGGATTCCGAAATCGGAATGATGCGGGATGAATGCAGGTTTTTGGGTTAATAGGATTTTGCGGGATTTCGATACGGTGAGGGCCTTTTGAGTCGGGTTTGAAAGGAAGATGGAAAATTAAAAGTGATGGTATTTTATTTTTTGGGCAGGGGAATTTAGCGATTGTGACAAGATTTTTTTTACAAAACAACGGGTTGTTCCTTTTGATTCCGCAACATATTTTTAATATGATGTAGATACTTATTTCGTCTACTACTTGCAGACTTTATCAGTGTTTTGTACTTGACTCACTAGCGTGCCCAGCTCTTTGAGGAAGGTGCGGCAATAATAAGGACGTTTTGAAAAATACGTCATTTGTGGACACCCCCTGACCAAATTTAGAACAAATTTCTGAGGATGGTGGGGCAGTTGCCCCATGTTGCCCCACCCTGTGCACGCTAGTGACTTGACTTGACGCTCAACCAAATAACAATTTTTTCAATTCAATAAGTTTTTATTAGTAAATAATCAATTCACAATTTCGTAATTCTTATAACCTAATAGAGTTTTGGAGTACCTTTCAACTATGATTTGTACTATAGTTCATTTTGATGTAATTGGATATTCTAACAATGGATTTGCCAACAGAAGGAAAAATTATTTTAAAAAAACCTTCTAAATTTGCTAAGGAAAAGGATAGAGATAGAAAAGCTTAAAACTAGATCACAGTTTGTTTTGTCTTTTGACGTCGAAAAACTTCGCTGCACAAGGCAGCTTATCCGTTGTAGATATACTTCATCATAAGCTCACTCAGAGCTTGGAATTGTTCTGCCTTGTTCCGGCAGGCACGAAAGCGCGTGAGCATCTCTCCAGCAAGAGCGAAAAACTCGGGAAGCGTGAAGAGATCATCTCCGGTAACGTCTGCTTGTCCCGGTGAAGTACCGCTCCCAGAAGCGGCTACTCTAGCGTACGAACCTCCCCAACCGGGAGGGAACGCTGGGTTGGTCGATGGAACCGCTCCGCCGCCAGCTGCTGCAGCGTTCGTGCTCGAAGTCTTTGGAGGTTGGCGGGACGCTGGCGCTTTCTTCTTCTTGTCCTGCTCCTCGAGGTACTTTTTCCGCGCGGCACAGCCACGGAAATTCGCCGTGTGGTTTCCACCACAGTTCGCGCACTTGACGCGCGCTTTGTGCTGCTGGGCGTTTTCCCCCAGCTGGTCTTTCCGCGGAAGATTGCACCTTTCGGTGAAGTGGGTCTCACCGCACTTAACGCACCGGGGCGGAAGATTACAGTTTCTTGAACCGTGTCCGAATTTTTGACAGCGGTGGCATTGCGCTGCGTCGGTCGGATTCTTCGTGTAGAATCGCCACGTCACGAAGAAGCCGTCCAGTGCTTTGATCTGCCGTAGGTCCTGGATTTTGACCGACCCACGATCGAAGTACAGGAGGTACAATGTGTACGTACCTGTCACCGTTGTCGATTTCGAGAGCACCTTAACCTCTCGAGGCTTAACCTTGACGCCCGACAGGTGTTCTTCCAGGTCGGAGATCGGGCGGTCCGGATATCCCTGAAGGACGATCTTCACTGGGACCTTCTCTGCTGGGTCAAATGTGAAGAATTTGAAGTTTCGCAACTTCAACTTCTTCACTACCAAGTCGAAATTCTGTTTTTTATGCGTAATCACTTGCACCGAAGTTTTACTAATTTTAAGACAATATTGGAGTCCCTCAAGCAACTCGTCAACATCGTCCGCCAACGTATCCAAAACAAAAATTGGAGGTGGTCGTCGTTCCTTCGGAGAGTTACACTTTTTCTGCTTTCCTTGCTTGCGCGCAAGTTCATCATCGTCATCGTCGTCGCCAGCACTGCTGCTGTCACTGGCGGTGTTGTTTTCTTCTCCACTCAGCATCTCAAATTCGTTGCTGGTGGGAACGTTGGAAGTGGTTGTTGTCGTAGTGCTGGTGGACTGCTGCTGCTGCTGCTGGTCGGAAGTACTTCCGGATGCCCGGGTCGATTGTCTCGTCCGTACTGGGGACTCACGTGGACGGTATGACACGTGTAAAAAAGAAGGATCGGTGACGTCACCGGGCACGCTCCCGTGCGCGGTGGCGGTCGATGCGGCGTTGGTATGTTTACCTTTCTGCACTCTGCCGGCGCGAAGTTCATCGCGGGTTTTTCGAGGCCGCACTCGAACTGCCACGGCCACGGCCGGCCCTTGGCATGCTGGAGCAGCAAACTCGCGGGTAAACACTGTTAATTACGGCGAAAAAATCGAAAAGTTTGAGGAGCTCCGAACAGTTGACTGTTGCTGGCTGGTGTTGCCAGTCCCGATGTCGAACCAAATAACAAGATTTTCAAGTTTTCATTTATTTTTATTCAAGTATGGTTGAAACATGCTCCGCCAGCTCACACTGCAATTGCCGCGACCCCTCTTTGGTTTTCAAGGACAAATAGATCGTTAAAAAATCACAACAATCATAACGTTTTTTTAGGCAAGAATGCCAAAAGTATTTCAGATAAGTTTTGTATTTTTGTATTTTTGTATTTTTGTATTTTTGTATTTTTGTATTTTTGTATTTTTGTATTTTTGTATTTTTGTATTTTTGTATTTTTGTATTTTTGTATTTTTGTATTTTTGTATTTTTGTATTTTTGTATTTTTGTATTTTTGTATTTTTGTATTTTTGTATTTTGTATTTTTGTATTTTTGTATTTTTGTATTTTTGTATTTTTGTATTTTTGTATTTTTGTATTTTTGTATTTTTGTATTTTTGTATTTTTGTATTTTTGTATTTTTGTATTTTTGTATTTTTGTATTTTTGTATTTTTGTATTTTTGTATTTTTGTATTTTTGTATTTTTGTATTTTTGTATTTTTGTATTTTTGTATTTTTGTATTTTTGTATTTTTGTATTTTTGTATTTTTGTATTTTTGTATTTTTGTATTTTTGTATTTTTGTATTTTTGTATTTTTGTATTTTTGTATTTTTGTATTTTTGTATTTTTGTATTTTTGTATTTTTGTATTTTTGTATTTTTGTATTTTTTATTTTTGTATTTTTGTATTTTTGTATTTTTGTATTTTTGTATTTTTGTATTTTTGTATTTTTGTACCGGTTGCATTTTTATTCGTTTCTTTTTTACAAGATTTCAATTTTGTTTAAACCATTCCAAATTCTACAATGTTCCAACAATCGGATTCTGACAAAAACATGCAATTCCATCGTAGTACGTGTCACAAATACACAGTGTCACCGAACTCGACAGCTGATGCCGATCCTGAGTCCTCCTTCACCCCTGAAATTTGAGTCACGAGCTCTGTGGTGCCATAATGCTAAAGATATTCATCGTTTTTTACTGCCACAACACAAGTGACAGATTTTTCGATTTACCCGACCCCCACCCACACACCCCAACTCTGAGTGGGAGGAAAAGTAAAATGTCAGCCTTTCGCTAAATTTGATGGTGTTTGTGCAGCGCTGAATCTGTCCTCTTCAGCACTGAGACTTTTACCACGTGGCCCCCGAGGGCAATCGTGTGTTGAACCAAGCTGGCAGAAACAGCAGACAGTGCTGCCAGCCAGGCGAAAGTGAACGAAATGAACGGAAATTTCGGTAACATTCGGTTTCGCGGAATCGTGGGTGGTTTAACCTGAGTTGAAAGTACACACATTCAGAAATATATACACCTGTGCGTTGTATGTGGGTGATGAAGTAGGATGAGGGCAAACCGCCCACAATCGTTGAGTTGGGAGAATTTCTGGTGAAATTTGTGAAAGATGAGTTTTTGGCTCGAAATTTGATTGCCATTTTGACATAAAAGTAGGCGTAGAAATTTAATTTTCGAAGGTATCTTGTGACAGATCTGATTAGATTAGTGTCAAACATTCCTTCAAAAATACTTTTATATGTTAGAAGACTAGACTAGAAGATAAATAAAAGTGAAATTACTTCTGCTTTACTCTGCTGTTTAAAATTCCGTGTATTGTTCCTCACTGTATGATAACCAACTTGTGAAACATAAAAGTAATTAATTCCCAATTTTAAGTTGACTTTCATACCTCCATTTTATGGTCTCACCCACCACATGATACAAAAGAATCGTCCTTTTCGTTCTGGCAAAATAAGTAAACTTCTCAACCTACTTCCCCTCCCTCCGTTTCCCACCCACATAGCCACAATTCCAGCTAAACTGGTGATGAACGATGATGACGAAGGCAAACAAGCTTAGAGATTTTTCGTCTCATCCGCGTGCCCACAAGCAGCCTGTGGGTGGTGGGAGGGGAAGTTTCGAGACATGCTCAAAAATTAAATGTTGACTGTCTTCACCACCAACTCCCCCCGTCCCTTGGGGCCTTAGCCTGGCACTGTGATTGTTTCCGAATGTCACGCGAGTTTGTTCACCTGCTGCGCGTTGGAAAAGGTCGGAATCAACCTCGTCTCTAGTGTGAGACCATGGCAAAATCAACACGCCAAAGGGCGTTTGGGGGAGTTGGTGGTCGGATGGGGCAATGTCAAAGACGTTTCGACACGATCAGTCCACCCGGTTTTGCTTTCGAATGAACTGCCTGAGCGATTCTTCATGAAATCAGAATTCACAACTAGATTTAAAATAAACTCGCCACTTCCATGAGATATTACAATTTTTATATTTAAAAATTAAATTTGTAGATGATGTCACGATTTTTTCCCGTTCAAAATTTTTGAGGAAATAGCCTAAAATGTTACAAAAAGACTCACGAAAAATGCAGGATGGTATGTCTCTCTTAAAAAATACAAAAACCATTTACTTAAACTGTTTTTTAAGTCGTATAAAATTTGCTAAACTGAAAGTATTTCATTTAAAAACTATTTATTACCCAAAAGGATCCCAAAATGATTTTTTTAATCCTCTTCCATATATCACTATGAAATTTTAAAATATTTTCGAATCAACCACATTGTAGTGTACAGTTTTCTGAACAATTTTTATAAAAAAGTATCAATTTTGGTTCAATATAAGCAGAGATATACCCAATTTCGTAAAATAAAAAGCAACTTTCTTCAAAAATCGTGGATTTAATTCCCATTCAAACGATGAATACTGCCTACTGAGTTTTTTTTTGTGATTCTATTAAAATAATTTTCATGAATTTAATCAAAATTTCATATTTTTTTATGTTTCAAAAAATGTTTTCAAAATTAAAAATATCTCAATAGGCAGTGTTTATTGTTTGAATGTGAATTAAATTCAGGAATTTTGAAGAAAGTCACATTTTATATTACGAAATTGGGTATATCTCTGCTTATATTGAACAAATTTGATACTTTTTTATGGAAATTGTTCAGAAAACTGTACTCTCCGATGTGATTGATTCGAAAATATTTTAAAATTTCATAGTGTTATATGGAAGAGGATTAAAAAAATCATTTTGGGAACCTTTTGGGTAATAAATAGCTTTTAAATGAAATACTCTCAGTTTAGCAAGGTATTATGCTCGAATTTGTATCCGGGAAAACTGTTGCTGTATTTTCATAACAAATTGTACAAAGAAAAGATTTTTATCCGGTCGTATTGTGTTTTCTAGCTTGGATTTTGGGGTTATTTCGAAGAATGCTAGAAATCTGGTAAATATGGGTTTGAAACTTTTTATTGGATGTCAAATATATAATGAAGAGTTTCTTGAGGCATATTCATAAGAAATTTGATGGATATAAACATAAACCCATCGATTTTCATCGACTTCGAAAAATCCTATAAAATCAAAAAAAAAACTAACTTAATCCACCTATGTGGTTGGAGCCTTCCTCACAACAATGGCTGTACACAAGTTTCATCTATTTTTTAGATCCGGCTTCGTACATCGATATTACTTAAGTGGCCATATCTCGAGACAGGGTTGCCAGATCTTCAATGTTTTGGGTTCGTTGGAAAGGTTTTTTAATAATCCAACCAACGATGGGTCGGATGATGGACCCGGACATAGTTTACATACATTTAAGTGAGATCCGGCTTCAAAAAAGTACATCAATATCACTTAAGTGGCCATATCTCGAGACAGGGTTGCCAGATCTTCAATGTTTTGGACTCGTTGGGAAGGTCTTTTGATAACTTAACCAACAATAGGTCGGATGGTGGATCCGGACATAGTTTACATACATTTAAGTGAGATCCGGCTTCAAAAAAGTACATCAATATCACTTAAGGGGCCATATCTCGAGACAGGGTTGCCAGATCTTCAATGTTTTGGACTCGTTGGAAAGGTCTTTTGATAACCTAACCAACAATAGGTCGGATGGTGGATCCGAACATAGTTTACATACATTTAAGTGAGATCCGGCTTCAAAAAAGTACATCAATATCACTTAAATGGCCATATCTCGAGACAGGGTTGCCAGATCTTCAATGTTTTGGACTCGTTGGAAAGGTCTTTTGATAACCTAACCAACGTTGGGTCGGATGATGGACCCGGACATAGTTTACATACATTTAAGTGAGATCCGGCTTCAAAAAAGTACATCAATATCACTTAAGTGGCCATATCTCGAGACAGGGTTGCCAGATCTTCAATGTTTTGGGTTCATTGAAAAGGTTTTTTAATAATCCAACCAACGATGGGTCGGATGATGGACCCGGACATAGTTTACATACATTTAAGTGAGATCCGGCTTCAAAAAAGTACATCAATATCACTTAAGTGGCCATATGTCGAGACAGGGTTGCCAGATCTTCAATGTTTTAGACTCGTTGGAAAGGTATTTTGATAAGTTAACCAACAATAGGTCGGATGGTGGAACCGGACATAGTTTACATACATTTAAGTGAGATCCGGCTTCAAAAAAGTATATCAATATCACTTAAGTGGCCATATCTCGAGACAGGGTTGCCAGATCTTCAATGTTTTGGACTCGTTGGAAAGGTCTTTTGATAACCTAACCAACGATGGGTCGGATGATGGACCCGGACATAGTTTACATACAGTTAAGTGAGATCCAAATATATGTGAAAACACATTTTTATACATAACTTTTGAACTACTTATCGAAACTTCAATCTGTATAAAACTCGATCTATGGGACCCCAAACCTAGTCGAATGCAAAAAGTTCGGGTCAAATCGGTTCAGCCAGTGCCGAGAAACATGAGCTAGTTTGTTGGTCACATACATACATACACACACACATACACACACACATACACACAGACATTTGTTCAGTTTTCGATTCTGAGTCGATATGTATACATGAAGGTGGGTCTACGACGTTTTTATACGAAGTTCATTTTTAGAGCAGGATTATAGCCTTACCTCAGTGAGGAAGGCAAAAACTTCAAAAAAAACTAACTTAATCCACCTATGTGGTTGATGCCTTCCTCACTTGTTACCAACAATGGGTAATATGAGTGGTTTGGACACATATTTCAGCTATTTTTTTCAGGTCCAGACAAATAATTACACAGATATAACTTAAGTTGTCATAACTCGAGACAGGGTTGCCAGATCTTCAATTATGTGGACTCGTTGGAAAGTTCTTTCGATTACCTAACCAACGATGGGTCGGATGATGGATCCGGACATAGTTTACATACATTTAAGTGAGATCCGGCTTCAAAAAATTACATAAATATCACTTAAGTGGTCATAACTCGAGACAGGCTTGCCAGATCTTCAATGTTTTGCACTCGTTGGAAAGGTCTTTTGATAACCTGAACAACAATAGGTCGGATAGTGGTTCCGGACATCGTTTACATACATTTAAGTGAGATCCGGCTTCAAAAAAGTACATACATATCACTTAAGTGGTCATAACTCGAGACAGGGTTGCCAGATCTTCGATGTTGTGGACTCGTTGGAAAGGTCTCTCGATTACCTAACCAACGATGGGTCGGATGATGGATCCGGACATCGTTTACATGCATTTAAGTGAGATCCGGCTTCAAAAAAGTACTTAAATATCACTTAAGTGGTCATAACTCGAGACAGGGTTGCCAGATCTTCAATTATGTGGACTCGTTCGAAAGGTCTCTCGATTATCTAACCAACGATGGGTCGGATGATGGATCCGGACATCGTTTACATGCATTTAAGTGAGATCCGGCTTCAAAAAAGTACATAAATATCACTTAAGTGGTCATAACTCGAGACAGGGTTGCCAGATCTTCAATTATGTGGACTCGTTGGAAAGGTCTCTCGATTACCTAACCAACGATGGGTCGGATGATGGATCCGGACATCGTTTACATGCATTTAAGTGAGATCCGGCTTCAAAAAAGTACTTAAATATCACTTAAGTGGTCATAACTCGAGACAGGGTTGCCAGATCTTCAATTATGTGGACTCGTTGGAAAGATCTCTCAATTATCTAACCAACGATGGGTCGGATGATGGATCCGGACATCGTTTACATGCATTTAAGTGAGATCCGGCTTAAAAAAGTACTTAAATATCACTTAAGTGGTCATAACTCGAGACAGGGTTGCCAGATCTTCGATGTTGTGGACTTGTTGGAAAGGTCTTTTGATTACCTAACCAACGATGGATTGGATGATGGATCTGGACATCGTTTACATGCATATAATTGAGATCCGGATATATGTGAAAACACATTTTTATACATAACTTTTGAACTACTTATCGAAACTTCAAACAATTCAATAGCGATGTATGGGACCCTAAACCAAGTCGAATGCAACTGGTTCGATCAAAATCGGTTCAGCCAGTGCTGAGAAAACTTGGCAAGATTTTTGAACACATACATACATACACACACACACACATACACACACACAGACATTTGTTCAGTTTTCGATTCTGAGTCGATATGTATATATGAAGGTGGGTCTTCGAGCTTTTAATAAAAAGTTCATTTTTAGAGCAGGATTATAGCCTTACCTCAGTGAGGAAGGCAAAAAGTCGACGAAATATTTCGCCGGACCCCGCAAAATGTTGGGAAAGAGGCCTTCTTTCATGGTGCAAAATATCAGATTTGCCAAATTTTGCCTTCCTCACCTCAATGAGGAAAGGTTTTAAAATCACTCGAAAAATGAACTTCTTTATAAGACCTCGTAGACCCACCTTCACGTATACCTATCGACTCAGAATCAAATTCTGTACATATGTCTGTGCGTGTGTCTGGATGTGAGTCCGTGCACCGAAAAATATGCACACGATTATCTCCGGATTGGCTGAACCGATTTCGACCGTTTTGGTCTTATTCGATCTGTCTTGGGGTCTCACAAGATCCAAGTTAATATTATGAAGTTTAGTAAAGTACTTCAAAAGTTATGCTTAAAAAACGATTTCGAATTAAGGCCGGAAGATCGTAAAAAGGGAAAACCCGTCATGCTATACAATTTTTGAAAGGTATTTAAAAGACCTTTCCAAAGAGCCTAAAACATTGAAGATCTGACAATCCTATCAAAAGTTATGAGCACTTAAGTGTTATTTATGCACTTTATGGAGGCCGGATCTCAAATATTTTGATGAAAACGTTGTCCGGATCCACCATGCGACCTGTCTTTGTATAGGTAATCAAAAGACCTTTCTAATGAGCCTAAAACGTTGAAGATCTGACAACCCTATCAAAAGTTATAACCACGTAAGTGTTATTTATACACTTTTCTAGGCCGGATCTCAGATATTTTGATAAAAATAAGTCTTGTTTAAACTCTTTGTTGAGGCTCTGTAGTGTAACTTTATGAATGTAAGGAAGGCACCACCCACCTTAAGGTGGATATAGCAACGTTTGTATCTTAATGTTCTCGGAAAAATATACCGTGGACAAACTGTAATGACAAGAATAAACCAAATACTACCAAACGCAAAGATAAACCATTCAAGATGAATGTAAATTAAAACTCTTAAAAATAAAACAAGAATATCAAAAAAAGGAGAGAAATTATTTTCGTATAACAAAAGTTGCTCTAAGTCACCTCCTAAAAAAATGTGGGTGTGTATAATTGCAGCATTTTTTTCAGGTTTGCCGTGAGAAAGGCAAACTGAATTATATTTTTCAGGCAAAACAATTTTAAAAAGTTTTCAATACATAAATCAAACACAATTACAATAACTGAATTATTTCACTCCCAGAGAATTCGCTTGATTGGGGTTGAGAAACCTGAAATTGGATTGGGGGTTGACTGTTGACTGTGGGGGCGTCTGCTTCTACTGCTGCTGCTGATTGACTACCGGAGGAGAGGATTTGAATAAAGTTATTCCATGGTAGCGCGGTTCGGATTGATTGGAGTGTTCTGGGAAAATATGCTTTCTCGCGCGTTCGAGGGGGCTTTGTGGCGCCAGTCTTTGCCTGACAACGGTGGATGATTTTGTCGTTTGGTTTCAGTTTTGTGTTACTTTTCTGTGATTTTTTTTTTGTCAGGTTGATTGATTTTGTGGCTAACGATGGAAAATTGATCTGTTTGGGCTGAGAGTTGCTTCAACAAAAACAATATAATTTAATTTACTGTTAAATTTTTTGAAGGGTTTCCTTTCTTAACATGATAACAAGCTTTTCAAGCTACCCTCTTTAAAATCTCCAGTGCGAACAATTCATATCTCCAAGAGGACGCCGCAACCATCGCACTTCCCCATTAAAAACCTACAAAATTCCTTTATGCGCCCAGATTATGGCAACCCCTTTTCAAAAATATCAAATTATGCAAATCAACCATCATCCAGAATCCACCACACCCATTTCTGATGCAAATCACGTACCCTCATTTACCATCACATGGTCCCACCACCTCTTTCCACTTTCTCCTTATCACCATCCCCACATTGTCTGAGTCTGGGACGATAATTCAAAATCCTTATCACCACTATTACACTCTCAACCCTTCATGAACAATCGCAGGTACACACACACACAGAGACAAAAGACCCTCGTTGTCCCCTCATTTTACTCCATCGTTGGCCATTCTGAACATAGAAACTTGAACATCAAAATTGAACCAAACGAGTTCCTCGCACTAGGACCCTAGAGAGTGTCACTTTTTGGTCATCAACCAAACGCTTTGTTAGAGGGAGCACTCTTACACGGCACACACACACACAGAGCTAAGCTGGAAAATATGAATGGATTTGTGTAGTAAAGAGTCAAATGGCTTAGTTTTGTACATTGCTGATATCTTTAAATTTCAGCATCTTGAAATTAATCGTAGGCTATTAGTAGAGTTGAAAATCTATCAAACTTTCAGTTCCCAGCGAACAAAAATTTTCATACTCAAAATATCATCTCCCAACTTTCACTGCCATTCTTGCCATCGTGAGATTCATCACCAAAAATTTACGGTCTGTATTTCGTGTTTACATAATCCCGTATGATTTTTTCAGTTCACAATCCCCCTCTCGCGTTCTTTCCTTGTGCATTTCTGAGAAAACAAAAGAATCTTCATTGATTGTGCGAAAACCAGGAGTGATAGAAAGAGAATGCTCTTGCTGGCAATAACGAAATAAAATAAGAGAATTTACAAGCTATACTGACGGTTCCTATACCCTCTGATCTTTTGGTGCAGGAATCATCAAATGATAGTTTTTTCTATCATTCGTCTACACCAGCGATTCTCAACCTTCTTCTAGGCCGGTACCCCCTGCCATGCAAATCAAGTAGGCCCGGTACCCCCGCACAGTGGATCCAGGTGTGACAAAAATCAAAAAATGAAAGTTAAATTACACTAGTGTTAGTATTTTTCTATTTTTTCTCATACCTTCAAAAACACTTTCCCAAATTTTGAGCAAGATTGGATGGAATTTGAATTTTTGGCGGCTTTGAGAGTGCAGACATTTTTGTTATTTCTAGTAGCTGATACTTCAAAATTCGCAAAAAATATTTTTTCTTAAAACTTGCATAACTCAGCCAATTTTAAACCAAATTTGATTCTTTTGACTGCATTTGAAAGATATTTAAAAGTTGTTAATTTTACTGTTCTTGGAATTTTGATTGAACCATCCCTCCTTTTAAGCTATTCAAACGAAAGAAAGCATTACCTATTTTCAAGATTTTTTCGAATTTCAACTCTTCAGGAACAATTTTGAACGGGTGTGACCAAAGTCTCGTATGCAGTTTCTGTCATGAAATTTAATGTACTTTCAGACTGTGTATAGCAAATTTTGCTCATACTTGCTCGAAAGATCAAAATTTGCATGTTTCTAAAAAAAGTCAAAGTGGATCTACTCTACTCTATTCACGAATCGGATCAAAAAGTCAGATATGGCAATCGCCTTTTGATTTTTCTTCATATTCAAGAATTCAACAAATGTACTAAAATAATACTGGATTTAGGATTTCTTAGTGTACCAAGATCCCTTTCCCCTCCCCCCTCTCCATCGTCTTTTTTATGACTTGGTTAAATATTCCTGTTTGAATGACTGAAAACTTCAACGGCGAAAATACTTTCTATCGGAAAATTTCACATGTGCTTGTGTGCCCGTCTGCTGAAAAAGATAGGACGTGTCACAAGATAGCACACAAGCTGCATTGTGTATCTGCGTGGAGAATTATTGGAACAAAGTGATGCGAGCAGTGATAAACATATTACCTAATGAGCAATTGCAAACATTTTAATGAATACCGTCATCAGGGGTGACATTGGGTCTGGTGGGTGAGATACATTCATACAAAATTGCTAAAATTTGTATGACTAAATCTCACCCCCAGACCTAATGTCACCCCTGATGACGGTACATACTTTTTTTAGTACGATAGATTTCTAAAAGATAGTCTTCCTAAAAGCAGTTTTTACCTTACCTATTTTTATGTGTAGCTTAGTACATAAAAAGCAGAGCAGACCTTGGCTCTAGTCGTGGATGAAGAGAGGAGGAAAGATGGGAAATAAAAAAAATAAAACCGAAAACTTTATTCTCAACTTTATAAATTAAAATGTATCATAAGTTACTCTAATTAATAACTCTACTGCAAAAAAGTTAATGATTTATTTATTTTGTAGGTGACGATCTTTGTTTTGCACCCTAGTATTTGGAGAATATTCGAAAGGGGAAGGAGATAAAAACTTGAAATCGAATTTTCGTTGGCCTCAACCTTTAATTTATATTGTTTCACCTTTATAAAACTCTAGAAATTTCTTCCGATCTTTTTCTACCTAAACTACAGATACTTCTAAAATGTGCACAGTTAAAATGTTATGATAATCTCATAGAAGCCAAATAACACCTTTCCTCAATTACAAAAATTTTGGAACACCCTATTAACTGGATCACCCTAACGTTACTACTGTACTGTCCCTGATCAACTTTTCGGAAGATAACAAAGCTGTTATTTAAAAGTGTGGTATCTACGAATTTTGTTTAACAAAATTTTGGTTATGGATCATTGTGATATGGTATTAAGATTTATACACACACAAAATCAAAATTCCAAGCTACTATTGATATAAAAAAATACAATTTCAGCAATTAAAAAAAATATTTGAAAAATAATAATTTATGAACCACCCTAATGTACATAAATTTTATTTCATGAAAAAATAAATGTATTTTTTGAATTCAGCTGCCCAAAATTACCCTAATATGACATATTTGGTAGAATATCTGACATTTTTTAATTTTGTCACACCTTTGTTCGGAGAGGATCCACTGTGCCCCGTTGAGAATCGCTGGTCTACACTGAGAAAAAAGAGTTCCCAAAATCGTGCACAAGCATTCATGAAAATGAGAACCTCGAACAAAGTGCTCAAATCCATGGTACGATTTTGAGAAACGTACCATGAAATTTGAACACTTTGTTCGTGGTTCCCATTTTCATGAACGCTTGTCCACGATTTTGGGAACTTTTATTTCCCTGTTTACACAATTGCTTATAAGTGAAATAATCTGTATTTATGTTTGGATCAAAAATAACATTGCTTGCACGGTCGAGTCTGTATCCTGTAATATGAACATTTACTCTATCTATCTCCCGTCACCATTTGGAACCTCTGCAAAAGTGTCGAAAGTCCTGTGAGAGCTCCCAAATGCGCCACTCTCTATTTTTCCTGTACTAAAATTGTTCTTTTATCACACGCCGACCATCAACCCGGGCCAGGCCTGTCTCCAACCGTCAACGGTCCTCGGACAAGCTGTGAAGGATACGTGTCCCATGGCAGAACAACGCAATGTCCCCCTCTCCATCCTTCGAACTGAGCAGTGCACTGGCGAGATTCGAGGCAATAATTCATTTAGGTTCATATATTACAACTGGTTCCTGGGAGAGATTGCGCGCCAGATCATCATGGTCGAGGACGACCAGAAAGACTCGATTTTTGGTGTGAAAGGGCAAAAAAGGTTCATGTGAAAGCGCGCTGTTGGGCAAAATTACAGGGCTGGGTGACATGAAAGGCAACAACCATTAGGTGCTATCAACTGATAATTTAATTTAATTGTTGCTTTTTATTTTTATGCTTTGACAAGGACCAAAATGGGTGTCATCAACGTTGAAATTCCAAGGAAGCAGAAATTTGATGAATTTTTCTTCCAATATATGTGTACTTGACAGCAACGAAAAAAAGGAAACCAAGAATGGCATCTCGCTTTCATCGAGTTAGGAAAAGTCCTTGGCTGCGCATTATGACCTTTGACACTGGTCGGTTGTGGATGCCAAAAAAAGAAGAAAATAAAGGTTCGGATAAACGTCCTCTCGTCTTGGTCAGTGATGGCCTTCCGGTCTGGTGTGTTTCATGCTGGATCGGATCGCTTTCCGGTCTTTGGACTCGAGATGGCGGCTCGAGATAATTGAAAGAGCGGGGAATGAACCCGGCAAAACTGATTGAGAAAGTTTGGCAGGATATTTTCCGGCTTTTTTCAATTTATTTTTCTAAGGAAAAGAACCAAGAACAGATTTCCAGACGAATCTCAATCTTAAAAATCTTCAAAAAATCATGATTAAGCATTTTTTAAATGTCAAAACTTGTTTTATGAGACTTCGCCAGTATTTTGAAATTTGGAACGGTCGTCAATCTACATAAATATAAAATTTTCTTAACATTTCGGCAGTCGCGTTAGTGTACTTAGTGCACCATTTGAAAGGACACTTGTAAGAGAGGTCGAAAAATGTGACTTTCAAAAGGTTAAATATAGATTTGAATATTAAAAGAAACACACAGTAAAAAGTTATGGTATTATTACATCTGGGAATGGGTAAATCTTTTATGTCACAAATATGTGTAATTCTACCCTGGGTGAATAGAGAGAATGCGTAACGTGATTTTCGCATGATCCCATTTTGTTTACATCTACATCAGCCTCCTGTTCAAGCACAAGCATGGCTTTTTCTCAATCGTAAATAAGCTGTTTTATAATAAGTGGTATGTGTTTTATTTTGTCTAGTTTTTTTACGTTTTTGCTGGAAAATTGAGTGTATTTTCAAGTTTCGATCGGTTAGACGAAGTTTTTCTTTTTTACGGGTGACGACGAACTGCGACAATAGTGTCATTCTGCGATATCGCAGATACATTCCCTGGCTGATTTTGGAATCCTGCAGCTCTTCCTGGTCCAACGAAAAAACATCTTTAAATCTAGCGAAGCTTATCCAGTAGGTTTTCGAACGGAATCAAATAATTGAGACAGTTTCGACTCCATAAACAACTTCTATTCACAATTTAAAAAATGACGATCTCGCCTTAAATTTTCATAAGATTTCTTGACTTGAAATTTTTTAATGATCGATAACAGTAAATTTGTTCCACATTGACAGTTCAAAATTGAGGCCGTTTTGCAAACCACTATTCAGTACCCAGTTCAGCACTTTTCAGTCTAAATTGAGGTAATATTCTATCATAAAAGAGGTAACAGAACACCTTCAAATTTTACAACTTCCAATCTTACTTATTTTTTTTATTGTGCATTACAAAAGGAAGAAAACAACATAAATGTTTAATTTCATTTTTTTTTCTGAGATAAAATTCATCAAACATATGGAAATGCAAAAATCTGTTCTGACGTAAAAGTTAAGGAAAAATAATCCATTCTCAGGGCGTAAAATTTTTTTGGGCATTCAAAGGCTTGTTTAGCACAGTAATCAATTGTGTAAAATTTGAAGGTGTAAAATTACTGCAATTTAGACTGAAATAGGGCAAAATCACTGGAATACTATTGAATTTATTAGGGTGCGTACGTCTGGAGTCTGGAGTTTTTTTTTGAAAAGGTCCTATAAACCAAATTTTCAATTTTTGCTTTTTGGGTGTTTTTATAACCGCCTTGAATCAGGGGTATTCAAAAACACCCAAAAAGCAAAAAATAAAAATTTGGTTTATAAGACCTTTTCATAAAAACTCCAGAAGTTTTAGTATGGTTCCCCTTGTAGGGCATGCCCATAGGGACTTTCATGCCAAATATCAGCTCATTTGGTTGTAAACTGGCTGCGCGCATCAGGGTTAAAGTTTACATGGGAATTACTATGGGAAAATTTGAAATTTTGTTCAAGCACTCCTACAGGTCTGGGAAAACCATGCGCCAACTTCTGGTATGGTCAGGCCTATGGGGAATGGTCCGGAGAACACTTTTTCCCGAAGAGAGCATATGGATTCGTTGTCCCTAGACCTGGCGCATCGGCAAACAATCTGATGTCTCCGGAATCAACGGTTTTCCCCCAAAAAGCATCAAATTTTGCTTAGCATGCTATGAAAGCTTGATGAACACCGCGACGCCATACGTCAGGCAGCTACCACGTGGTTGAAATATTTGCAAAAAAATACAAATTTGCTATGCAAAGATTCTGAATTCGATTAAATAATATCAAGATTGCTCGAAATGATTATTTTCTAGTTAAAAGAAGGTTTGGAATTGAATATTCCAGCCGTTTCTCACCCACGTGGTAGCTGTCTGACATATGGCGTCGCGGTGTTCATCAAGCTTTCATAGCATGCTAAGGAAAATTTGATGCTTTTTCAGAGAAAACCGTTGATTCTGGAGACATCGTATTGTTTACCACATTTAATAAATTCGCCATAAATAATAATTTATTAGTTGGTAATGTAAAATTACACATTTTCCTTACACAACATTTTTCAGGCAAATGGATTACTCAGGTAATTTTAGGTAATATAACCTTCAAGTTTCCAACTCGCCGTATGTTTCACTTGTTTTTACTGTGAGGAGGATTAATCACATGATCATTTAGATCTACAAAACTTTTCACCCTTCCATTATACAAACTCTCTTTTGAACGAAATCACTCATCCTTTCTAAAGAAACGGCAAGGTTTGAAAAGCGAACACTAGAGTGGTTCAAATTTAACTTTTCGGCAAGGATGATTGGACGAAAACCGAGATCTGGAAATGCAAATTTAAAGGGAAAAAGTCTAATTTGATCCACTCTAGTGAACTGTTTCTCACAACAGCCTGTAATCCAATAAAGCAGGCAGCACTTTGCCGTGTTCTTAACGGGTTGAATGAGATTTCGCTTTCGCTTTCGCCTGGAGAAACCTGAGGAAGAAAAATCCCACCCACTCATGTACGCACATTTTTCCGCCCTAATTGCTCATTAGGCCCTTATGCGTGAGGTGCGTTCGGTGTGGGTGGTGGATGTTGATTTTTCCTGCCAAAGAAAAGTGCTTTGATCATTTTGCTTGTTTTTCTTCTTCTCTCTGCTGCTGCCCGGCATCAGTTGATTTACCCACCCAGCTGAGCAAACTGAGCAGTTTGGTATGACTTTCATCGGTGGAACAAAGCACTCTGAGTGGGTGTTGAGGGGGCGTTTTGCTGGGAAGTCATTACGCCTACCCCCCGGCGACGTTATGCAGGAATTGGTATTATCCGATGATAAACGGCTTTTTTCGGAGGGGGTACGTGAAATATGCGTTCCCATTAATTGTGACCGCAGACGAGCTTGAGTTTGAGGCTGCGACTGCTTTCTGGTAGGGTCTGATTAGGAACCAATGTGGGAGAGACTGTGAGTCTTTAATTAAAATTAATCCTACCCGAAAAGTGTTTCTTCTTGTTTGGTGTTGATTAAAAATGTCGTTGATGGTTCTGGAACCAAATGTGTTATTATTAATTTAGATTGACACTCCTCTTTCACTCATTCATTCAATCACTGACTCAATCACTCACTTACTCTGAGAACTTACTTATTTTTTTAATTTCAAATTGAAGAACGATTTTTTTTTTTGATTATGAAAAATAAAAATAATGATTTGGTGTCGAACCCATTAATTTTCTTATTTCCAAGAAAAGTAATGTTATTTTATGAATTATTTCTCACTTAAAATATAAATAGACGCTGTAATTTTGAACAATAATCCTATTGGAACTTTGTTATTTCGTCATTCCTATTTATGTTGAGTAAAATGCGATTATCACTCTCTTTTCCTTTCACATTCCTCGTCATGTTACCATAATCCTCCCAGCATCCGTCTGGAAGAAAATTTGCTCCGCGTCAAATATAATTTGATTTTGATGAGTTTTCATTTTATCAAGCCAACAGTGCTGGAAGCAAAAAAAATATAGAAAAACGAAGAAATGAAAAATCCCACCGTTGAATCTCGCATCTTGCCAGCGCAGGAAAAGGAACAAACTTTTATTTATCACTCAGCATTTGAAATCCGCTTTCACTTTGCTTATTTCATTTTGCGCTCGGCGCTAACTTTCTGGCCGCTTGTAATTTTAACACGCGGGAAAAGTCCCGGTTTTCTTAATATTTCGTTTCGTGATTTTTCAATGCAAGGAAATTTGAAGCTTTTTCTTTTTTTCGGAGGAAAGTTTCCGCTCAAAGCCGATGGGAAAGCGAAGCGAAGAGTTTGGGAAAAGTTTTGACCGTGAGTTGTGACGTTTATGAAATGGCCCAGGAATGGTGAGGGGAAATGAACGGTCCAACGAAAGTTGGGGGAAAAGTTTTTCGCTGGCGTCTATTTGGGAAATGGATTTTTGTCATATTTTCGTCGTTTTTATTTTGCTTGGGATCAATTGGCCGCAGGGAGATGCTCGTGATCGTGCTTTCCAAGTTGCGAAAATTAACTTTTCCTTTTTTTTTCTCTTTCTTTTGCAGGTATGTGAATGTGATGTCTGCAACAGGATTTACTTAAGGTTTGAATAACTCATCTTATCTTTTGATTTGAGCTTAAAAAAAGTCAAATAAAAATAAAAACTATGTTGTTATTAAAAGCAAATACTTTAAGGAATCTGTTATACACCCAAAACTGGCAGCGCTAGTCCGAGAGAATGATGGTCTCGAGTCGAGAGAATAGTGGTACCATTCACGGACGCAGAGAACACAGCTCGAGATGGGCGATAGAACTATTCTCTCGAGGTTCATTTGCAAAAAAAGTTCATTCGTCAAACAAAAAACCAAAAGTGTCGACAACGGGATTCGAACCAGAGACCTTTGACAAACCATACCAATGACTTAGCTGCCTCGGCCACCACAGCTTGGTGACCAAGGAGAAGTCAAAAGTCGATGTATGACACTTGTTGGAGATTTATTGATTCAACTAACGAATGAACTCATTTGTTATGATGGTGTGAGTTGGTACCATTATTCTATCGATTTTGGCACGGAGCCCTCAATAAATTTTGAGAGAACGATTATCTCGACTCTGAATTTTGGGTGTAACATCAACATTGTTTACTTATAACGTCAGCACAAAAAAAGTGATATGATACAATAAATCTTATGATGATAGCAAGGTATTATAAATGACGTGTATTTCAAATTTAATTGAAAACGCAATTTACGCCAAAAAATAAAAATATTCGTACAAATTTTTAAACACAAAACGTTTATGACAAACCCGACCACAGCAAGCTTCCATGCACCAGTGACAACGCAAACCGCGGTTTTCTAGTTTTCTAGTTTCGGTACGAGCCCATAAACCGAACAAAGCAGGCGCAAAGCAAAACCGAGGTACAAGTGAACCGCGTATGCCGCACGGAGCAGGGAAGCTTGCCATTCAGCTTTTACGAAATCGTGAGAGTCAGAGATAGCTGGTGGAGCGGCCGTGGCTGACTGGTTACGGTGTTCGCTTTGTAAGCGAATGGTCCTGGGTTCGATTCCCATCTGCTCCCAACGAGAAAGAATAGGAAATATAAATTTTGAAACTCTGAACATGAACAAAAAATCAAAAGCCGCTCGAGTCGGGGTTCGATCCCCCGTCCTTTGGATTGGTTAGCAAAAATGCTAACCACTAGGCCATCGCGACTTGGTGAGCTAGGATTGGAATTAGGAATACTGTTACTATCAAATATATACGCGCTGGGTCCTTGTCCATTTGACAAGGGTTCGGAAGTTTTCTAAATAGGGACGTGGCGTTACATCGTGCTGTCACCTGGTTTTTTTTAAGCGCAAGAGTGGAAAAGTGCTGAATCATCGTCTAAAAATAGACGGCGTCCTATCTCACCCAGCAAAATGAAGTCGATAAAGTAGTCGGTTTCGATGAGAAAAAGTGGAAAACGTGTGTGTGTGTGTGTGCAACCAATCAAACGGGACCACGCGGCCGCTTCTTACAAATTGAGTTGTTTCCATGTATTTTAGAATTTGAAATTCTATACATGCAAATAACTCGCATAGGCATTTGAAAGGTGTTAGCTCTGCCGAGCTTCGGTGACCCATTTCTACGCTGGCTAGCCGAGCGCGAGGTACCTCAGCTTTATCGACAAGCCCCGCCCTGAAGAACGTTTGCATCAATCAGACCCAGACCCAGCGCGTATATAGTTAGCAGTAACAGTATTCCTAATTCCAGTCATAGCTCATCAAGCCACGATGGACTAGTGGTTAGCCTTTTTGTTTATCAACCTGGACGGGGGATCGAACCCCGCCTCAAGCAACTTTGATTTTTCGTTCATGTTCAGGAGTTTCACGAATTTATGTTTCTTTAACTTTCTCGTTGGGAGCAGATGGGAATCGAACCCAGAATCATTCGCTTATAAAGCGAACACCGTAACCATTCAGCCACGGCCACTCCTTCAACGCTTGAAATTAAATAAGATGCAAAAAGGAAATTCCTCACCGGGTTTGAACAACATGATCTTGAACAGCCGTTCTATGCCGGAGGAAGCACACATCCAAATAACGGCCACAGGCGGCGATCCTGACGGATCCAAAAATTCAGACTTTCAGCTCCACGTAGTTGGCCAAATTCTAGTAATCCTCTTCAGACCGGAATTTGATGATTAACGCCAACCAGCACCGTCCGGTATAAAGCTGTCCGTAACGCGAATTCAGTAATTCTCTTGGTTCCCTTGGCAGTTTGATGGTCTCCTTCTCACTTTCACTTCCGGCGTGGACCAAACAGTTTCCTTCTTCACTAGGAGCACAAGTTTTAGAACATTCGCAAACCGTTTAAATAACTTTAAAGACGCAAACCGTTTAAATAACTTTAAAGAAATAACTTCAAAGACAATTTTGCCTCAAACATAAAAACTAACTTAATCCACCTATGTGGTTGGAGCCTTCCTCACTTATTACCAACATTGGCTGATATGATGGAATTGTACAAAAATTTAATCTATTAATATCCGGAATAAAAAAGTACATAAATATCACTTAAGTGGCCATACCTCGAGACAGGATTGCCAGATCATCAATGTTTTGGACTCGTTGGAAAGGTCATTTGATAACCTAACCAACGATGGGTTGGATGGTGGATCCGGACATAGTTTACATATATTTAAATGAGATCCGGCTTCAAAAAAGTTCATAAATGTCACTTAAGTGGGCATATCTCGAAACAGGGTTGCCAGATCTTTGATGTTTTGGACTCGTTGAAAAGGTCTTTTGATAACCTAACCAACGATGGGTCGGATGGTGGATCCGGACATAGTTTACATACATTTAAGTGAGATCCGGCATCCAAAAAGTACATAAATATCACTTAAGTGGACATATCTCGGGACAGGGTTGCCAGATCTTCAATGTTTTGGATTCGTTGGAAAGGTCTTTTAATAACCTAACCAACGATGGGTCGGATGGTGGATCCGGACATAGTTTACATACATTTAAGTGAGATCCGGCATCCAAAAAGTACATAAATATCACTTAAGTGGACATATCTCGGGACAGGGTTGCCAGATCTTCAATGTTTTGGATTCGTTGGAAAGGTCTTTTAATAACCTAACCAACGATGGGTCGGATGGTGGATCCGGACATAGTTTACATACATTTAAGTGAGATCCGGCATCCAAAAAGTACATAGATATCACTTAAGTGGACATATCTCGGGACAGGGTTGCCAGATCTTCAATGTTTTGGATTCGTTGGAAAGGTCTTTTGATAACCTAATCAACGATGGGTCGGATGATGGACCCGGACATAGTTTACATACATTTAAGTGAGATCCGGCATCCAAAAAGTACATAAATATCACTTAAGTGGTCATAACTCGAGACAGGGTTGCCAGATCTTCAATGTTTTGAACTCGTTGGAAAGGTCATTTGATAACCTAACCAACGATGGGTCGGATGATGGACCCGGACATAGTTTACATACATTTAAGTGAGATCCGGATATATGTGAAAACACATTTTTATACATAACTTTTGAACTACTTATCGAAACTTCAATCTGTATAAAACTCGATCTATGGGACCCTAAACCAAGTCGAATGCAACAGGTTTGGGTCAAATCGGTTCAGCCAGTGCCGAGAAACATGAGCTAGTTTGTTGGTCACATACATACATACACACACACATACACACACACATACACACAGACATTTGTTCAGTTTTCGATTCTGAGTCGATATGTATACATGAAGGTGGGTCTACGACGTTTTTATACAAAGTTCAATTTTAGAGCAGGATTATAGCCTTACCTCAGTGAGGAAGGCAAAAAATCAAAACTCCATGAAAATGACAGGAGCACAAAAATTTGCGTCCGACCCGCCACGCGACCTACTTCGATCCTTCATGAGAAAAAGTGGAAAACGTGGTCTAAAAATAGCGACGCCATCCCCCTATAACGTTTGAATCCGATTGATGCAAACGTTCTTCAGAGCGGGGCTTGTCGATAAAGCTGAAGTACCTCGCGCTTGGCTAGTCAGCGTAGAAATGGGTCACCGAAGCTCGGCAGAGCTAACACCTTCCAAATGCCTTTGCGAGTTATTTGCATGTATAAAATGTAGATCTAAAAATACATGGAAACAATTGTGGTTTGGTTGAGCGTTTTAACAGAATGCATTACTGTGAATACATGGAAACAACTCAATTTGTAAGAAGCGACCGCGTGGTCCCGTTTGGTTGGTTGCACACACACACACACACAGTGAGAGAGCCAGAGATAGCTATTTCTACAGCCGCACCACTACACACTCAATCGCAAGTACCTTAGGTAGTAAGACATTGGCGTCGCGAGCATTGAAAAGTTTGAAAACGATATAAACGATGAAAAGCTTAGAAAACTCCTAATGGAATTCAACGAAAACTGTTGCCGGATAAATGTCTTATGTCACAAAAGTTTTTGCATAAAAATTGGACAGTTATGCAAAAACGGACAGGGCAAAAGGAACCGAAAAGCTACGATATCTTACATGTTGTAGAAAACATCGGTAGACAAGCTACTACAAACGAGTATATCTCGAGCCACAAAATATATGCGCCAGCATTCTCGAGCCAGTATTCGAAGCTCAAATTGACAACTTGTCGACTTGGCGACGAAGCGTCGAAAATTGATGAAGTGTGATTTTTTGACGATATTTCCGATTGAAATTCATGCTGAGTTGTAATATTTACAAAGATGAAAATGATGTCCAGGCATGTGTGTGTGTGTGTGTGTGTGGTCCAATCCAATACCCGCTAACCGGTAGCGATATTATGGGAAAGTATAGTTTGTATCAGACTTTGTATATGCCGAATGCTGATACAACTTATCTCAGTCCCGGGTATTAGGTGGTGATAGCCCTCGCGCTGCTTCCAACGACCCGTTTCAGAATGACAGAGCTCCTTGCGGTCCAATTCCGAGGTCGCTGGGCATTGTTCGGCCCCGCCTAAACATAGAAGCAAGCATCTGAAGGAAACTCGATCTATATTTAGACTTCCAATTCGC
>NC_068939.1:83386852-83419624 GCF_016801865.2 Culex pipiens pallens | reverse complement strand
TATTTATGTTAAGAGTTGACTAAACAAAATAATATTTATTTTTGCAATTGTAAGCACAACAAATATGTCGAGGAATAAGCAATACATCATGCACATCTGAACTTTTGAATATTACCTAAAATATGAGATTAGGGATTTGACAATTTTCCATTGTTAACTGCATTGCACTATCCTAACTTTTGTGGTGATTAAAGGGTCTAAATGGCGTGTACTTTTACTGAAACTTAAGCTGTGCAGTACTTTAATCTGCATCAGGTTTTTGTTAATGTTAACACTGCAAACTCAAACTTGCCTTGCATTTTCCTCCACTTGCTGTGTTTGTTAATGGGACTTCAATGCAAACGGTAATGTGCGTTTAGTTTTTCTGCATCGAGTTTTCATCTTAATTAATTTCCAAATGTGTTTACAATTTCTGTAGGTTCTTTTGATGACAGCTGCTCCTTTTTCCAACTTAAATATCATCAAGCTTACAGAAAGCCCCACAATCAGCATAATCCACAAACTGTTCAAATCCTTGAACTTAATGTAACGTTCGTCCATGTTTATTGACGTTGTAAAATGTTCCTCGCTACTCTTCCAAGGATTCTGAATCTTGTACCAAATTCCGCAATCAAACAGCTGTCCGATACACTGCTGAAATTTGTTGATGAAAGGACTTAACCTTGCAAAGTGATAGGCTCCAGCAAAGTTATAGGGACGTTCTTCCAGCAAAATGAACTTTCTGTCGTTGGTTTCCAGATTAAAGTTCATCTCGTGGTTCAGCCAGTATTCGGCCACCTTACAGCGATGAATTGTAGCACATTGGTGTAATTTTTGCGCTGTCATCGAGTGATGAGTGACTAGTTCGATACGAAGATTTTTGTAATTTTCAAGTATAATCAGTTCCGCTGGATAGACCCAGAATGGGAACTTCAGCTCATCCAAGTCTGTCAAAGTTTTCGGTGGTGATTGATACCTCATAGTTGCAAGAAATGCCATAGCTTTTGCTAGATATGACTCAATGCACAAGAATTCCAGCCAAACTATAACTAATACGAACAATCTTCTGTACAACAGTAGACATCTGTATGCTTCACTTTGCGTCAAACAAAGTGGTAAATATTTAGGGATAATCAGCTTAACCACTAGAATTCCTGTGACAAAAATCCACACATCAAACTGAAATGGTCGGAGAAGTTGGAGTAAAAGCAGTCTTCGTTTGATGTTTGGGATTGTTACGCAAATTTCCTCACGTTCCGGCAGAAAAAACTTTTCCAAGTGGTTAAGCTCGTACAGTGGTGGCAGAAACAAATCAAAATAAGTTCTATGTTTCTTCATGTCATTTGCCGACTCTATCCAAATTGCCGTTTTATCTTCGTCATGTGTAAATGTTGCCGATGCATTCTGATGTTTGAACACAGTTTCGATCAGTTCGATGTCGATGCCATTTGCCCTGTTTGTTCCTGGAATTAGATGATGCAGTGGGTAGTGATTCATGAGTGAGACTCGATAAGAGTATCCTTTTAAATCTCGTAGCTTGTCGGAAAATAAATATGACGTTGCCTCACTCAAACGTTGTTCCCTTATTGCTTTGGTGAAAAAATCAATCGTCAAAATATCAACGTTTTCCTCAATCAAATGAACATGAATAACATCAACTGCACCAAAAAGTCGCAGTTCGTTGTCGATGTTCATCATACTTTTAAGATTTTTATGAAAAACTACAACTTTTGCTAGCTGGTTCCAGATGCCGAATTGATCAAGTTTCGTAACAATTCCCTGCATAAAAAATAATCATGTATGTTTTGGTAACTTGGAAGACATATTTCTTACCTCACTTTCGAGCGTTGCGTCTAGAAAAATCATCGAAGCTCTGTGCCAGAAACCCTTTGAACTGTTCGCTGGTTGTCGAGCACAATTTGTACGAAATGTTTGAATCGTTATATTTTGAAAATTCTCATGAATTCTTGCACCTAGGTCAACGAGTTCCGTATGCTGGAAATTAACGAATGCAACATTCTGTTTTTCGTGATATTTCATAGAGGAGATGATGTTTTCGGTAAGAAGCAAAAGATTTAAATTTTTTGCAGATGCAACTGAGAATAAAATTAAGATAATCACACAGGGCATCCTGAAAACCAACTTTTCTCTACAAAGAGTTTTTTACAAGTGGGAATAATACACGTGCAGTGCATGAATTCATGAAGTGTTCTTCCAACTATTGATGTAAACAATAATTAAATTCATAGGTTTGCCATCTGCCATGATCTCACATTTGTTTTTAAAAATCTGCAAGAATGTATTCAAATGGTCACTTGAATGTCTGATACTTTTTTTTATTTATTTTTTTTTCCTTCAATCCAGTGCAAAAAGTGGATTCAACTATTTTGATATTTCGGACATTTAATTGATTCCGAACCAAATGTTGAGCTTGGTATTCTTAGTGTTAAAATAAACCACATCTTGATGCATCTTTTTTGTTATTATATTATTGCTTACTATCTTTTAAGATAAACTACTTAAAGAAATACATCTAAAATCGACCCGGAACCGTTTCCGGTCAAGTCTCGATTTGAATAGAAATTCATCATGAAATGTACATTAGGAAAGGGGGCCAGAAAAACCAAAATAGTGTTTCTCGCAAATAATTCAATTCGGTCATCAAGCTTCATTTTTTCACGACTTTTCCTGGTTTGGAGTCCAAAAATTTAAAATTTGAAAAAAAACGTCAATATTTGTAAAAAAAAACAAGTTATATACAATGTATTCAGAATAGTATTTTAATCGTTTGTAGAAGTTTTTTATTCAATCTTGTGCTGAATTTCCATAATTACCTTGATTTTTCGGGGATAACAATCCCGAGCAGGTGGAAATAACTGGAAAAGTTCAAGTTCTGTTATTGTCAGGAGGTCAGAACTTGTTTTTAAATCTGGGGGTTCCTTGGCCAAAAAAAATAGACCCGTATTTTTTTGTTTGGCCATTAGGGTGACCTACGCCGTTTTAAGGTGGTCAAAAAAATGGCCATTTTCGCCACTGTTTTCAAAAAATCATATCTCCGCGTCATTTCATCCGATTTTAGTTGTCTTAGAGGCAAGAGAAAGGTAATTAGTTTGACTGTTTGGGAAAAATAGAAAGAAGTTTCCAAAATCTAGCTAAACATTTGAAAAGGTCGTATGAAAACTTAAAATGCTGTTTTGAAGGTCTCGGGACCAAAGAGCCTATGTCTGAAAATATTTTTATCGGATTCCTCGGAAAATTTCACGTAATAGATCAAAAAATGGTGGAGTAATGTTTTCACTACTCTCAGATACGATTTTTTGTAAATAAAAACTGGGTTTTTCGACGCGCCACGCGCAAACATGGAATGTTGACGAAAATGGAAAATCGACTTTTTTCACTAAAACTGGGATAACTTTAAAATTTCAGCGATGACCTATACATGTTAGGGTACCAAAAGTTGCGTATTTTAATTACAAAAATTTTGGTACCCTAACATGTATAGGTCATCGCTGAAATTTTCAAGTTATCGCAGTTTTAGTGCAAAAAGCCGATTTTTTCCCGTTTTCGTCATTTTCCCATTTTGCGCGTAGCGTGTCGAAAAACTCAGTTTTTATTTTCAAAAATCGTATATCAGAGTATTGAAAACATAACTTCACCATTTTTTTGAAATGTTATGTGAAATTTTCCGAGGAATCCGATAAAAAAAATCAGACATAGGCTCTTTGGTTCCAAGACCTTCAAAACAGCATTTTAAGTTTTCATACGACCTTTTCATATGTTATGTGTTGCATCGGCAATTGTGAGTTTGCTTCTGTCACAATGGCTTAGAAGATTGGGTTGCCGTGGTAAGAATGAGATCAAAATCTGAATTAAGAATCTCAAAATCATTTATTAACTGAAATGTTTAGCACGACGATATAACAATCGAACAACCTACACAGAATACACTATAAATATTAGTAGAGTTAGGAAAATCATTACCAATAAATTATACATATAAACTAAACAACTAAACAAAGTTCTTGTCCGTAAACTTAGTGTTTATGCTAAGGGTGTACTGACGTGATCTTATTTTTTCTGCATCGACTTTTAATCTTTTCCCAAATATTCCTCTGTTTCAAACCGCTCTTTCTGATGGCAGCAGTGCCTCTTTCAACAGCAAACATCATCAAACCCACAGCAAGTCCCACAGCCAGCAAAATCCACAACCCATTCAAATCCTTGAACTTGATGAACCGTTCGTCCAAGCTGATCAAAGTGTTGAACTGCTTCTCGCTGCTCTTCCAGCGAGTTTGGATTTTGTTCCAGATTCCGGAATCAAACAGTTGTCCGATGCACTGTTGAAAGTTATCGACAAAAGGACTCAGCCGTGCAAAGTGATAGGATCCGGTGAACGAGTACGGCCGTTCTTGCAGCAGGATGAACTTTTTGTCGTTGGTTTCCGGATTGAAGTTGAGCACATTGTGCAGCCAGTACTCGGACACCTTGCAGCGCTGGATCGTGGCGGAAACGTGCAGTTTTTGTATGATCGAAGAGTGATGGTTGACGAATTCGATCTGGAGGTGCTTGTATTTCTGAAGAACGATCGCCTCGTTTGGGTAGATCCAGAATGGGTATCTTAGCTCATCCAAGTCTGCCATAGTTTGGGGGGGTGATTGGTACCTCATCGATGCGAGAAATGCAATAGCTTTGGCTAAGTAGGATTCGATAGCCAGGAATTCCATCCAAACAATTGGCAACATGGATAATCTTCTAAATGGTAGCAGAGATCTGTAAGCTTCACTTTGTTTCAAACGAAGCGGTAAATATTTTGGAATAGTGAACTTAACCAATAAGATTCCTGTTACAAAAAACCATACATCAGATTGAAAAGGTTTGAGAAGTTGGAGCAAAAACAGCCTTCGTTTGATGTTTGGGATAGTTATGCAAATTTCCTCCCGTTCCGGCAGGTACAATTTTTCCAATTGATTGATATCGTACAGCGGTGCCAAATGAAAATCAAAATATTTTCTATGCTCCTGCATATTTCCCGCAGATTTGATCCAAATTTGAGCTATGTTTTCATCATGAGTATAGATTACCGAAGCATTTTGAAGCTTGAACACAATCTCAACCAATTCGATATCGATGCCTTCTGCCTTTTTTGTTCCGGGAATGATTCGGTGCATTGGGTAATGGTACATTAGTGACGCTCGATAGCAATATCCCTTGAAATCTTTCAGTTTGTTAGAATACAAAAATTTTGCAGCATTAGCCGTATTCAATCGGTAAAGATTTTGAGTGAAAAAATCAATCGCATAAATTGTTATGTTATTCACGTTGAGTTGTACATGAATCACATCAACTGCACCGAAAAGTCGAAGATCATAATCGATATCAAACACAGACATGTCGATTTTTTCATGGAATACTACAATTTTTGCTCGCTGGCTCCAAATATTAACCTGATTGAGCGTTTTTGCGATTTTCTGCTTGTCAAAATACATTGTAAAATTTTTTATCATAACAAAAAACCAAAAAAATCAAGCAAAACAATGCGAATGAACCAAAGCCGAAGTGTAAACAAAGAATCTGTAATGTTCCTTTGGCCCATTTAAATTGTTTTGCTTGAAGTATCAAAACTTACCTCACTTTGAAGTGAAGCATCCAGAAAAATCAACGATGCTTTATGCCAGGGTCGTTTTAAAAGATTCGTTGGTATTGTATCAACTCTTGAGTTGAAGGTTTGAATCGCAATATTTTCAAATGTTTTTTGCACACTTTCACGAATTACTTCCAGTTCCACATGTTTAAAATTGACGAACGTTACATCCTGAGGTTCGTGGTATTTCATACAAGAAATAATACTTTTGCTCAGTTGCAACAGTTCAACATTTTCAGCAGTAACGTACGGAAATGAAACCAGGAAAAATAGACACAGCATTTTAAAAACAAACTGCACTCATCGGTGACTGTTTTGCAAATAATCTTGTTTCAGATGTTTTGTTTTTGAAGGTTTGGATCGACATTTTCTATAAACAATAATTAAATGTCATTATTGTCAGCTGTCAAGAATCCACGATGAATGGAAATTTCCGTAGCATTTTTTTTACGAAATCGTCGCAGTCGTGCTAATTTGTCGTACGTGCAGTTTGGGCCAAATTAAGTTAAGAACGCCATTTTGCAAAACTTAAAATGCCTCACCTTTTGGCCTTCATAGATCCCAAAAACTTGATTTCAATCCTGAGATATTAAAAAAACGAAAAAACCTTATGCATTTTTGTAACTTTTCATATTTAAAAAAGTTTCAATCTTGTCGTGCCATCTTGACACAGCCTGAAAATTTCAGGAACTCCAGAAACCAAATTCAACCAAACTTCAGTACAATGCAATCGCCATTCTGAATCAAGCAAAATGTGTTTGTTATTGTTTACATTGCGTGCTCTAGTTTTTGTTTATTCAAGATCAAACAATAAAATGCGTTTTTCTCGGAACATCAAAAAGCGACGTGCAACAAGTCAGCACGACAAAGTTTCAAGTGGTTGATCTTTTTAGAACATTCGGGCAAATCAATCAATTTTGAAATTTTATTTCTAATCTAATCTAATCTAATCTAACAAAAACATAGCCAGTCCGATGAAAGCATGCTGGAAAGTCTTGTGATTAAATTACGCCTCAAGCACTTTTCTTGTAATTATTAATTATTGCAATACTTCTGAGAACACCGGTATTTGTAAAACAAAAATGATAGCGGCCAGCCCCACTGCGTTGTGTTTACCGCAGAGATGATTCTGAGAACGGATAACTTTACACAGAATAAACAGGGGAAGAAGGATGCGTGGACATACCATACCAAACGCTCCGATATATGATTGCATTGAAGTTATGTTGGGTGTGTCAAGTGAGCTTTTATATAATATTACACAATACAAAAATAATATATGTGCAGTTCTCTACGAAATCGGTCTTTTTTTTTGAATTTTAATTTTTTTAATCCGATTGAAACTTTTTTGGTGCCTTCGGTATGCTCAAAGAAGCCATTTTGCATCTGTATCTTTTTGAAAGATTTTTTGATCGGCAAAGTTGTAGGTATGGATATGGACTACACTAAAAAAAATGATACAAGGTAAAAAAAATTGTGATTTTTTATTTAATTTTTTGTCACTAAAACTTGATTTGCAAAACACACTATTTTTATTTTTTGATATTTTTTAGAGGACATCAACTAAAAAATGCCAACTTTTCAGAAGTTTCAAAAAATCGAAATATCGGTCGCAAAAAATTTTCAACTTCATTTTTTTATGTAAAATCAAATTGTGCACCGTTTTCAAGTTAAGGCCAGTTTTTGGTAACTTTTTAGAAAATAGTCGCACTTTTTCATTTTTTTTTAATTAGTGCACATGTTTGCCTACTTTTGAAAAAAATATTTTTGAAGAGCTGAGAATTCTCTATATTTTGCTTTTTTGTACTTGATACGACCCTTAGTTGTTGAGATATTGCCATGCAAATGTTTAAAAACATGAAAATTGACGTTTTCCAAGTCTCACTCAAACAACCCACCGTTTTCTAACGTCGATATCTCAGCAACTAATGGTCCGATTTACAATGTTAAAATATAAAACATTCTTGAAATTTTCCGATCTCTTCGACAAAAATGTTTGCAAAATTTTTGGATCAAGACTAACATTTCAAATGGGCCTAATATTCAATATTACGCCCTGGGTGATATTTTTTTTTACCGTGTATCATTTTTGTTCAGTGCAGTCTATATTCATACCAACAACTTTGTCGAAGACACCAAATCGATCAAAAAATTCCTTCAAACGATACAGATTTTTGAATTTTCATAGATCATTTTTGTATGGACAGCTACCAAATTTGTTTGGAATATAATATGGACAAACTAATGATGCAAAATGGCTTCTTTGGGCATACCGAAGGCACCAAAAAAGATTCAGCCGGATTAAAAAATACAAACAAAATCGAATGACCGATATCTGAGAGAACTGTTCATATAACAAAATAAAATGCAATTGGAAAGCCCTCAGCAAGTTCCTTGATGCTGCTTCTCTTCTAATTAGAGTCGTTCCTTTCTAGATACTTATATAATAGAGATGAAGCGACGTTTGCAGCACTATCTTGCTACACCGGAAAATCTGCACAACAGCTACAACCTTTGATCTCTCAATCAATTTTGAAATTGTATTAAGCAATAAATAATTGTTTTCTTCTATGTGATTTGGACATACGTAAGCAGCAATTATGCATTTTTTGCAATACGAAAAAAAGTTTAAAAGAAACATGAAATGTTTAACTAAAACAACTTTGCAAGTCTTCAAAATGGTTAGTGCAATATTACTAGGTTTAGCCTATGTTTTCTTGAAATTTTTTTTAAGACTTATGTACCAATGATTTTGTATGCAGGTAGTTACCAAAATTTTATGATCCACCCCACAAAAAGGTATTCCCTGGCAATGAGACCACTAAAAAAGACATCGTTCCCAGCTATAGAAACCGCTCATCCTTTGGAATAACATCACATTGATCGAGTGGTGACTCGAGGGGGGACAGGGGGAGGAGAAAGATATAAATCTCTCTTATTCAAAATCAGGACCACATGTTTGATTATGATTGATGAAGGCAGTTCGGCGTCAGTTTCACCGGGCCCAGTTTGAACAGAATTTTCATCTCTGTGCCATGGTGGAACTTTTCCCACCTATTTTTTCTTCTTCGCTCCCCCCAGACGGAAAGAACTTATAATGACACGGGAATGAAACCGGCTGTGCTAAGGGAGGTGGAGGAGTAAGCTGATGTAGCGCCGGAAAAAGGATTATTCCTCTTGAGTTGGCTAGAAGGGTGAAAAGCCTTTTTTGGGCCTTCTTAAAAAAATAGTCATCCCAAGTAGCACTCATAACTTGTCGACTGTTGAATAATAGTTAGACAATTGTTTTTGATAAACATACGAGAAAAAATCTGAACATAACTTAAATAACAGTTTGTTTCACTGCTTGTATAACTGACTTGTGTAACTATCGTGTTTTGTGCCACAAAAGTGTTAAAACACAGTCAACTTCACTCTTTTCCAACAAAACACAACATAGGAAAAATTCTCACCTATTTGGGGGGTTCCATCCAATTTGCTGATTTACACTGTTTAAACAATTTATTGTAACCGATGGCAGTTCCTGACCCAATCGTTACTGTGGCTCTGTTTGTTTCGCGTTAAATATATGTGCTAAAATGCAGGAAAATGCTTAAGTTATTGGGCGGAGCTTCACTACTCCCACTGGCTAGGGCAAACAAAAGCCAAGAAACCCTAGCAGTACGCAGCCAGTTCCATACCCCCCACGATTGCTACCCCACTAGAACGAGACTACAGGCGTTGGTAGCAGATTGGTAGCAGCGGATGACAGGTGCCTGGTAGGCGGCAATACCGGAGATGACTTGCAAAGGCAAGAACCGGGATTCGGTCTATTTGCCCGGAAGACCCGTAACCGAACAGACTGACAGTGCCTGAGTCAGTCGGATAGCAGGTAACTTGCCAAAGCCGTAAACCCAGTGCCAACCTAACCTTACCGTGTCCTTTGGAAGGACCCCTCAACCTTTGTTTAAGGTTCATCCCGGATGCCCCGGAGATGACCAGTGGAACCCCAACAACCCCCTGGAATGTCCGACGTCCTGGCGCTCAACTACGGGCAATGTTCCGGCCAATCGCCAACACCGGCCGAAGTCCCGATCCGTCAACACATCGGGAAGAGCCCAGGATAACCGGATGGGTCCACGCAGCGCGCGACGAGAACCGCTACCAAGCACCAGGATGCGAGACCGCGGCCGAAGCCGACGGTCGAACCCAGATCGCTGGTGGATGGAGCAGAGGTGACGACGCCGAGCTGGTGGGGCCCCAAGAAGCAGAAGAAAAGGTCAGATAGAATAAGAAAGTGGGACAGTTTTGAGGTTAGGAGAAGGAGGAAAGTTAGTAGGAGAAAAGTGGGAGAATAAAGTGTGCACAAACCGTGAATAAAAGTGGTGTTTCGTTTAGTAACTTGTAGTGTTTTCCTGTATCCGTCAAAGTTAGTGTGGATAAGCGTGCCGACCTTGAGGTATTTTTGTAGAGTCCCTGCATCGAGAAAGGTCTCGGCTGAACCAGTAGTTACATTATTTTGGAACACCTTCGATAGAAACTTGCTTGCTCACTTCCGTTTGAGGTATTTATCACTTGATTTCAGTCGAAAACGCTTTTTATGAGCTGTAATTAAACGTCAAAATCCTGATATGCCATGATGCTGTTCCCTCATCTGCATTGTTTTCCTCGAAAACAGTTTGTTGAATAAGAATAATATTGCACTGTTTGTTTCACTGCTTATCTAACATAGTCATGTGACGGCATCTTCTGAAAAATGGGCGTGGCCAACCATTCTATAAATAACCTTAGGTTTTCTCGCTTTGTTACACAAATGTTATCGGAGAACAGGTTATATAACTGATATTCAACAAACATATTCAACCTGACATTGCGTGTTGTTAGGTGGTGTAAATTTGTACGTGAGGTATTTAGAGTTTCAATAATGTTTATTTATCGAAGATTGCAATAATTTTGATTGTTGACGGATTATTTATAAAAATATCGCCGGTAAAAACTACAAAAAATATCAGCTTACGGAATTCATGATAGAGAAAACAACAAATTAAAATCACACCAATTTTCAATGTTACTCCGTGGTACGGTAATCGAAATGACAGTTGAAACGGTTTGTTATAACAAAGTTACATAATGGAGTTATAAAAACTGACTTGAAACAAACTTATATAACTTTATTTCCAATGACAGCCTTTTATGGAGTTGAGTTGTATAGCTCACTGCAGTATAACAAAGCTGACAGCAGCCTTCTTATTCACGTTTAGGCCAGCTTGTTTACTATGAAGCCTCGTGGAGAGATGTGGAAGCGCGCCTGGACCTGCCTGGAGATAACAACAAGTCGTGGAAGTCATCGGATCGAATCTTGGGAAAGGCGAAGTTCATAAAAAAATGAAAATCTAAAAGTTCGCCATGAAGAGGGTTTCACATGAATCACAGTTAGAGAGCACGAAAACATTATTTTATTTTTTTTTCATGCAATTTCATTTTTTTTCTAAATAAATTGGCCAGAAACAAGCGCACCAAAATAGTCAGAGATACTATTCATATTGGCTTCGTCGTTGATTGAAATTCTAATAAGAACTGTTTGTTTACATGTAAGTTGGGTAACGGTTAGACAACTGTTTTCAATCTATCTTTCCTTTTCAGTGTGCGCTTTGATTTGACAGCACAGCCGTTAACCACGCCCCCTTTTTTTCGTTGAATCTCTTGTTAGCTAGCACAGTGTTGTCAGATACATTTGTACAACTTACTCTGATAACTTGCATCTTATTCTGGCATGTTATACAACAGAAAAAAGTGCGCTTTTTCCAATGCACAGGAGTTGTAGAACAAGTTGTGGTAACGAGGCCGTTCGGTTATACAACCAGTTAGGAAATACGTTTATCTGACAAAGTGTGTTGCTTGGGATATGTTCTTCAAAAAAAAACTACAATTTTATTTTTGAGTACCGTAATCTTGGGTGAATCGGGACTACAGTCTGAATAGGGACAGCAGTTTTTAGAGCACTTAAAGTTTTTAAATTTGGAAATGGATGTACACATTTTGTTGGCCTGAGTCTGTTCTAACCGAAAACAACCAGAAACATCAAAATACTGTGCTCCAACATGGTTAAAACTGCTGTCCCAATTCGCCCCATGTGTCCCGATTGACCCCAGTTTACGGTAATTTTATGAAACCTTGTCAATTTTGAAATTTTAAGTGTTAATAAAAATATCTTTTTATCATTTAATCAGGTGTTGATATTTTCTAGTAAAAACTTCTAGAGTTTGGTAACAAAAAAGTTATGGTCACAACACACACTTTGAAACGTGAACTTGCTTTGAAAAATATTTAGGATTTTTTAACTTTCACGGAAAATTTTCGCCTCCAGACGACAGTTTCTGCCACTTCCAGGAAGTGCCAAAACCGTCACCGGAAAAAAGGGGGAAGCAGGCAAAAGTTGTCTCATTTCTTGTGACGCGACATCGAGTGGAAAGGAAAGTCGAAGGAGATAAACGAGATTTGGATCACCTGCTGTTGCTACCACCGTTTCTCTAGTGACGTTATTTATTCTACCGGATCGTTTAAATACACATTTGCTCAAAGGATTACCCGCCCAACGGCATTATCGAACCCTCTGTGTGAAGGAGGATTATTTGCGCGAATATTTTTAGCCCAAAATAACGCCATTCCTTGCCTAGGATTATAATAAGCCTTAGTAACTAGCACTAATTCGCTTTATTATCCACGATGGGGTGTCTTTTCGAGCAACAATGTTCACCTTTTTGGAACAAAGTGTGACACTAACTGCTGTCACTCTCTAGAGAAAAGCCCGTCACTTTGGCAAAAAGCTCATTAGCATGGCACCGAAAATGTAAGTAATTATGGCTGAACATTTTCGGTTGACGGCGCATGAAGAAAATCGTGCATCGAGCGTTGTTTCTTGAGGATGTCTTCACGATAAAGTGGAAGAACCAAGCTCAGGAGAAACAGTATTGGTGTTTAGTCCAAAAGTAAAATTTAATCACCACATTAAAGGTATTTAAAATTGTTAAAAATAAGATTTAATAATATTGCTCATATTTTTAAGCGCTCAAGCGTCTAGCTTTAGTGGCAAGGAAGTACTCAGTTGTCGCAAAGGAAATGAAAATTTATTCCAAATAATGGTAGAATAAATGCTTTGCCCAGAAGCAGTCCATCTTTTTTTTCGTATCACCCTTGAAAGTTACTGATTTTTTCTTTTCCGTAGTCGACTTCGTCGTCGTCGTCACCGTGCGCAATAATGCTCATAATTTATGGTAATTTCGAGCACATTAACGTTATTCTGGTTCTGGTGGTGACTTTTCGGTGCTCCCTGGTAATATTTCCGAGTAATTACTGATTCTGCTGAAAGTATGAGTAACAATGGAGCAATTATGGAGCTTTAAGCAAAAGTTTGGTCAACATTGTAATTAGAAGATTCTCATCATTTGATTTTTTTAAACTTCTCAAACCTTTCCATTGGCAGATTTTTTTTTAATTCAGAGGTGATGTAGTTACACTCGTGGCGCAGGGGTAGCGGCTTCGGCTGCCGATCACGATGATGCTATGAGACGCGGGTTCGATTCCCGCCTTATCCACTGAGCTTCTATCGGATGGTGAAGTAAAACGTCGGTCCCGGTTTCTCCTGTCTCGTCAGAGGCGCTGGAGAAGAAATCCCACGTTAGAGGAAGGCCATGCCCCGGGGGGCGTAGTGCCAATAGTTTCGTTTTTTTTTTCGTAGTTACATTTGGTTCAGACCAAAATTGAGCATAAAACCGTTAGACCAAGGCTGACTAGCCAAAAAACAGATCTAGGTCTGAATATTGGAGAACACAAATCGAAAAGAGAAATTAGAAAGAAATTCAAAATGTCTATTACAATCATAAAAGTAAATTATGCAGCAAGTTACAAAAAGTAGATAGCAAATAAGCCATTTTGCATCATTAGTTTGTCCTTATAATTTTTCATACAAATTTGGCAGCTGTCCATACAAAAATTATATATGAAAATTGAAAAAGTCTGCATCTTAAAAAAAATTTTTTGGTGATTTTTTTTTAACTTTTTGTCACTTAAACTTGATTTCATTAAAACACTATTTTTTATGTTTTAGAGGACATCAAATGCCAACTTTTCAGAAATTTCCAGGTTTTGAAAAAAATCTTTGACCGAGTTATACATTTTTTAACCACTACTGATTTTTTCAAAAAATTCAACATCATTTTTCGATGTAAAATCGAGTTTGCAATCAAAAAGTACTTTAGTTAAATTTTGATAAAGTGCACAGTTTTCAAGTTCAAGCCATTTTAAGGTGACTTTTTTTTTTAAAGTCGCAGTTTTTATTTTTTTTTAAATTAGTGCCCATGTTTGCCCACTTTTGAAAAAATAGATAATTTTGAAAAGCTGAGAAAATATTCTATATTTTGCATTTTTGAACTTTGTTGATAAGACAATGAAATTACAAAAGCCGACTCGGTCATAACCAGGTCCCTGTACCGAAAAGGACCATATAAAAATAATGTTTTGAAAAAAAAAAAATATAAAACACTCGTAAACACTCGTATTCCAATCTTTGCGAAAACAATATTTTCAAAATTTTCAAATCAAGACTAACATTTCAAAAGGACGTAATATTGAATGTTTGGCCCTTTGGAAATGTTAGTCTTGATTGAAAAAATAAAAGTATTTTTTCGAAAAGATCAGAAAATTTCACGTTTCAAATTTTAACATTCAAAATCAAACCATTAGTTGCTGAGAATCGACATTACAAAATAATGGGTTGTTTAGGTTAAACTTAGAAAACTTCAATTTTACTGTTTTTAAATCTTTACATGGCAATATCTCAGCATCTAAAGATCGTATCAAAAAGTTCAAAAATGCAAAATATAAAAAAAACATTCTTGATTCAAAAATTCATAACTTGGTCAAATTTTTTGCCCGTTCTGGAAATTTCTGAAAAGTTGGCATTGAATGTCCCTTAAAACATTAATTTTCATTTTTTAAAGGTTCAAAATGGAAGAAAATAAACATTTTTATGCATGTTTCTATTGTGAAATTGTCTCAGAAACACAAATATGATGAAATTATCACCAGAAAATAGGATTTAAGGGGTCCCCCGAGCAAAAATTTACAACCAAAAAATTCACTAAAATTAAAAGTGTCTATTTAATATGTTAAACTGCCTTACCCAAAGCGTTCTCAGTCTCAGATGGTAGTCCCAGATGTCCCCTACAAGCTGCAGGTCGAACCGAGTTGATATCTGGATGGAACACTTTTTTATTTGAGTTTGAAAATTATGCTATTTTTTCACTAACCAATTGGGATGCTTCTTCCTGCATTTTGTTGCATTTTTTAAGCCCTTTCAGATGCATTTTGAATTTTGAAATTAAATTGAATTTTGCCTAAGTTATAGTCTTTTAAAGATTTTTTACGTTTTTGAACCTTTAAACATTGTGTCCCGATTTGCCCCACTTCCCGTTGACCTAGAGTGCTCATATTTTGGCCAGATGCTAGTTTTATATGTACAAACAACTCCTGAAAATTTCATGCAGATTGGTGAGGTCCAAACGACGTCCCATACAAAGGGGTATGCCCTGTTCGAGGACTCGCTCTTAAATACAATAGAAATAGTTTTTTTTTGCAAATCAAGTTTAAGTGACGAAAAGTAAAATAAAAAATCAACAATTTTTGTTTCAACTTGTATCATTTTTTCAGTGTATTCCTTATCCATACCTACAACTTTGCCGAAGACACCAAATTGATCAACAAATTTCTTCAAAAGATACAGATTTTTGAATTTTCATATATAATTTTTGTATGAACAGCTGCCAAATTTGTATTAAAAAATTGACAAACTAATGATGCAAAATGGCTTCTTTGGGCATACCAAATGCATCAAAAAAGTTTCAGCCGGATTAAAAACTACAAAAATTAAAATTAAGAAAAAAGACCGATTTCGTAGAGAATTGCTCAAGGGCATCATCTAAACTTAAAGAATGACATTGACAATACGAGATTTGCGACTTTCAAAAATTATGACCAACGGGTGATTAAAGATAAAACCGATGGAACGGAATTAGAGGCAAAATTAAATATTTTGAAGTGATTTTTAAACAACTTAAACACAAATTTATTATACAAATTTAAATGCAGATTAATTTTAAAAGAATTGCCGTTTACACCGATGCTGTTCGTTTTCGGCTAAAACGTAGAATTATGCTCTTTTTGTTAACAAATATGTTTTATTCCTGACAAACCTGCCAAACATACATGGATTTCCCATATTTCCTGTCATTCTTGAGCGACTAAACCGCCTACTTTTCACTACCAAAAATAACAGAATCGAATAGAAACACTTTTCAACACATTTTCTGAAAAGTTCTACTTTCAGCACTGAAATAGATGTTTCAAAGGGTGTTTTTGGTTAAGCTGTAAGCGGATGATAATGGGTTCGATTCCCATCTGATCCAACCTTCCATCGGATGGGGAAGTAAAACGCCGGTCCCGGCCATGGTTGGCCGTTTGGTCATTCCAGGTGCTCCGGTGGAATCGCTGGCGGTGGTTGGACTCGCAATCCAAAGGTCGTCAGTTCGAACCCTGGAGTGGAAGGTTCCTTCCAGAGGTTTAGGTTCCCTTCCCATTCAAGCCTTTGGACTCTTAGGTTCGAGCAGAAACTTCCGATAGAGACCTCAAAAGACCCAGGGGTCGTTAATGTGAATGGTTTGATTTTTTTTATATTATGTATCATACATTATATTTTAATTCTTCTTAAATCTACACCGATTCAAATTCTGAAAAAAATGTTTGTGTTCATGTGTGTGTGAATGTAAATAAGCCGTGTGACTCGATTATCTTGGAACTAGCCGATACAATTATGACCGAGTTAGTGTCAGTCGATCCTTCCTGGGGTCCCATAAGTTTCTTTTGAAAATTATAGCTTTCGGTAAAATACTTCAAAAATTGAACTACATAAACTATTTTGCCAAAAGTTCGCAAGATTAAAAAAAAAACAATTAAGATGATGTCCGGATCCACCATGCAACCTAACGTTGTATGAATAGCATAGCATAGCATAGCATTGGTGTCTACCCGTAGCTGCTACTTCGTTATTGACCAGGACCCCCAAACATTGCTCCGTGGACCACAGATGAAAAGTAGGAACCAATCATCACCCCTTCGCAATTTTCAAAGGTCCCTATCGTGCTGATCAATACCGACGCCGGCCACGACCAGTGGTAAGACACGGGGAAGTGGATGGGAATGTTAGCCGATACTTGAGTGATGGGACCGCCAAATCGACTGCGTCTCCGACAAAGTATCACATGAGTTTTGAGGGGTTAGTAAGATGGGTATGAGGTCAGGATTCACTGTGGTAGGTGACCATGAGCAATTTGTTTATCGGTTGAAATTTTAAAAATCTTAGGCAGCCGGCTGCGGAAAGATACCTATCTAAGGATTTAAATATAGTATTAATTCGACCGCGATTCTCCCGAAATTCTCCGTCGGCGTGCCTTCCGATCAACGGTGATGTAGGAAGGGCTTCATTCATTAAAATTAATTTATATCATAAGCCTTAAAACATATCCGTCGACGTGCCTTCTGATCCTCGATGATATGGAAAGGACTTAATCCAGCAATACGACTTGCTTGTCTCAAAAAACAAAAATCGGATCGTTTCTATCGAAAACTATATAAAGAGAACAAAAATAAAATTCATCGGCCAACGAACGCGCGAACAAAAAATAAATGAAAAAAGAAGAAGAAGAAATCCAATCACCCCATGTACACAAATAGCGACACAAAAGAGACGGAAAAAAACGAAAAAAAAAACAGGACTGAGCGTCCACACAGGCACCGCACTACTGATGCCATTATTTAATTATAATGACCAATCACCCCATGCACTCGAACAGCGACACAAAAGAGACGGAAAATAACACGAAAAAACAGGACTGCGCGTCCCACAAGCACCGCACTACTGATGCCATTGTTTAATTATAATGACCAATCACCCCATGCACTCGAACAGCGACACAAAAGAGACGGAAAATAACACGAAAAAACAGGACTGAGCGTCCACACAGGCACCGCACTACTGATGCCATTATTTAATTATAATGACCAATCACCCCATGCACTCGAACAGCGACACAAAAGAAACGGAAAATAACACGAAAAAACAGGACTGAGCGTCCACACAGGCACCGCACTACTGATGCCATTATTTAATTATAATGACCAATCACCCCATGCACTCGAACAGCGACACAAAAGAGACGGAAAATAACACGAAAAAACAGGACTGAGTGTCCACACAGGCACCGCACTACTGATGCCATTATTTAATTATAATGACCAATCACCCCATGCACTCGAACAGCGACACAAAAGAGACGGAAAATAACACGAAAAAACAGGACTGAGCGTCCACACAGGCACCGCACTACTGATGCCATTATTTAATTATAATGACCAATCACCCCATGCACTCGAACAGCGACACAAAAGAGACGGAAAATAACACGAAAAAACAGGACTGCGCGTCCCACAAGCACCGCACTACTGATGCCATTGTTTAATTATAATGACCAATCACCCCATGCACTCGAACAGCGACACAAAAGAGACGGAAAATAACACGAAAAAACAGGACTGAGCGTCCACACAGGCACCGCACTACTGATGCCATTATTTAATTATAATGACCAATCACCCCATGCACTCGAACAGCGACACAAAAGAGACGGAAAAAACACGAAAAAACAGGACTGAGCGTCCACACAGGCACCGCACTACTGATGCCATTATTTAATTATAATGACCAATCACCCCATGCACTCGAACAGCGACACAAAAGAGACGGAAAATAACACGAAAAAACAGGACTGAGCGTCCACACAGGCACCGCACTACTGATGCCATTATTTAATTATAATGACCAATCACCCCATGCACTCGAACAGCGACACAAAAGAGACGGAAAATAACACGAAAAAACAGGACTGCGCGTCCCACAAGCACCGCACTACTGATGCCATTGTTTAATTATAATGACCAATCACCCCATGCACTCGAACAGCGACACAAAAGAGACGGAAAATAACACGAAAAAACAGGACTGAGCGTCCACACAGGCACCGCACTACTGATGCCATTATTTAATTATAATGACCAATCACCCCATGCACTCGAACAGCGACACAAAAGAGACGGAAAATAACACGAAAAAACAGGACTGCGCGTCCCACAAGCACCGCACTACTGATGCCATTGTTTAATTATAATGACCAATCACCCCATGCACTCGAACAGCGACACAAAAGAGACGGAAAATAACACGAAAAAACAGGACTGAGCGTCCACACAGGCACCGCACTACTGATGCCATTATTTAATTATAATGACCAATCACCCCATGCACTCGAACAGCGACACAAAAGAGACGGAAAATAACACGAAAAAACAGGACTGCGCGTCCCACAAGCACCGCACTACTGATGCCATTGTTTAATTATAATGACCAATCACCCCATGCACTCGAACAGCGACACAAAAGAGACGGAAAATAACACGAAAAAACAGGACTGAGCGTCCACACAGGCACCGCACTACTGATGCCATTATTTAATTATAATGACCAATCACCCCATGCACTCGAACAGCGACACAAAAGAGACGGAAAATAACACGAAAAAACAGGACTGCGCGTCCCACAAGCACCGCACTACTGATGCCATTGTTTAATTATAATGACCAATCACCCCATGCACTCGAACAGCGACACAAAAGAGACGGAAAATAACACGAAAAAACAGGACTGAGCGTCCACACAGGCACCGCACTACTGATGCCATTATTTAATTATAATGACCAATCACCCCATGCACTCGAACAGCGACACAAAAGAGACGGAAAAAACACGAAAAAACAGGACTGAGCGTCCACACAGGCACCGCACTACTGATGCCATTATTTAATTATAATGACCAATCACCCCATGCACTCGAACAGCGACACAAAAGAGACGGAAAATAACACGAAAAAACAGGACTGCGCGTCCCACAAGCACCGCACTACTGATGCCATTGTTTAATTATAATGACCAATCACCCCATGCACTCGAACAGCGACACAAAAGAGACGGAAAATAACACGAAAAAACAGGACTGCGCGTCCACAAGCACCGCACTACTGATGCCATTGTTTAATTATAATGACCAATCACCCCATGCACTCGAACAGCGACACAAAAGAGACGGAAAATAACACGAAAAAACAGGACTGAGCGTCCACACAGGCACCGCACTACTGATGCCATTATTTAATTATAATGACCAATCACCCCATGCACTCGAACAGCGACACAAAAGAGACGGAAAAAACACGAAAAAACAGGACTGAGCGTCCACACAGGCACCGCACTACTGATGCCATTATTTAATTATAATGACCAATCACCCCATGCACTCGAACAGCGACACAAAAGAGACGGAAAATAACACGAAAAAACAGGACTGCGCGTCCCACAAGCACCGCACTACTGATGCCATTGTTTAATTATAATGACCAATCACCCCATGCACTCGAACAGCGACACAAAAGAGACGGAAAATAACACGAAAAAACAGGACTGAGCGTCCACACAGGCACCGCACTACTGATGCCATTATTTAATTATAATGACCAATCACCCCATGCACTCGAACAGCGACACAAAAGAGACGGAAAAAACACGAAAAAACAGGACTGAGCGTCCACACAGGCACCGCACTACTGATGCCATTATTTAATTATAATGACCAATCACCCCATGCACTCGAACAGCGACACAAAAGAGACGGAAAATAACACGAAAAAACAGGACTGCGCGTCCCACAAGCACCGCACTACTGATGCCATTGTTTAATTATAATGACCAATCACCCCATGCACTCGAACAGCGACACAAAAGAGACGGAAAATAACACGAAAAAACAGGACTGAGCGTCCACACAGGCACCGCACTACTGATGCCATTATTTAATTATAATGACCAATCACCCCATGCACTCGAACAGCGACACAAAAGAGACGGAAAAAAACACGAAAAAACAGGACTGAGCGTCCACACAGGCACCGCACTACTGATGCCATTATTTAATTATAATGACCAATCACCCCATGCACTCGAACAGCGACACAAAAGAGACGGAAAATAACACGAAAAAACAGGACTGAGCGTCCACACAGGCACCGCACTACTGATGCCATTATTTAATTATAATGACCAATCACCCCATGCACTCGAACAGCGACACAAAAGAGACGGAAAATAACACGAAAAAACAGGACTGCGCGTCCCACAAGCACCGCACTACTGATGCCATTGTTTAATTATAATGACCAATCACCCCATGCACTCGAACAGCGACACAAAAGAGACGGAAAATAACACGAAAAAACAGGACTGAGCGTCCACACAGGCACCGCACTACTGATGCCATTATTTAATTATAATGACCAATCACCCCATGCACTCGAACAGCGACACAAAAGAGACGGAAAATAACACGAAAAAACAGGACTGCGCGTCCCACAAGCACCGCACTACTGATGCCATTGTTTAATTATAATGACCAATCACCCCATGCACTCGAACAGCGACACAAAAGAGACGGAAAATAACACGAAAAAACAGGACTGAGCGTCCACACAGGCACCGCACTACTGATGCCATTATTTAATTATAATGACCAATCACCCCATGCACTCGAACAGCGACACAAAAGAGACGGAAAATAACACGAAAAAACAGGACTGCGCGTCCCACAAGCACCGCACTACTGATGCCATTGTTTAATTATAATGACCAATCACCCCATGCACTCGAACAGCGACACAAAAGAGACGGAAAATAACACGAAAAAACAGGACTGAGCGTCCACACAGGCACCGCACTACTGATGCCATTATTTAATTATAATGACCAATCACCCCATGCACTCGAACAGCGACACAAAAGAGACGGAAAATAACACGAAAAAAACAGGACTGCGCGTCCCACAAGCACCGCACTACTGATGCCATTGTTTAATTATAATGACCAATCACCCCATGCACTCGAACAGCGACACAAAAGAGACGGAAAATAACACGAAAAAACAGGACTGAGCGTCCACACAGGCACCGCACTACTGATGCCATTATTTAATTATAATGACCAATCACCCCATGCACTCGAACAGCGACACAAAAGAGACGGAAAATAACACGAAAAAACAGGACTGCGCGTCCCACAAGCACCGCACTACTGATGCCATTGTTTATGTTGAATTGAGTTGACGGCTAGGGTGCGTTTTCCGAAACACGAATAAACACCAGGTTGTTCTGGGTGTAGATTTTTATTTCCTGCGAAAACATTGTTTTTTTTTTAGAGAATGCGAAACAGAAATTCGTTCAGGGGGACTTACGTTTAGTGTTCTTCTAGCCCTTGTGTAGATTCTAATCAACCGATAACTACGTTCAGGTAGTCAGATGCAGTGTTATTTCTAACACTCGTTACTAATCTAGCCAACCAAGAATTTCTCTCGCACAACGTTCCAGCTGCAATTGAGGTTAGGTTTAGATTAAGTTTTAGGATAGGACGTCGCTTCGGCACGGAAGCAACACTAGGCACAAATTAGATCAGGCTTATTAATAAATTTCCTACCTCACAAATTCGCGAATTTCACAACTATCCAAAATGCTTTAATTAAAAATTTACTACACTCGTCTTCTGCGTGACTCGTCGCTTTCGGGGATATTCGAGTTTTGACAGCAGCTTCTGAAGACTGCTTGGACATCGGTGTAGAACCCGACCTGCTGTGGGGGGGTTCGATGTCAACATGCCAAAGGGTTTGCAAAAACACCGTGACATGTCGGACGGTAGGAGCGCGGTCGTAATCGACGTGACAGTTTAATTATAATGACCAATCACCCCATGCACTCGAACAGCGACACAAAAGAGACGGAAAATAACACGAAAAAACAGGACTGAGCGTCCACACAGGCACCGCACTACTGATGCCATTATTTAATTATAATGACCAATCACCCCATGCACTCGAACAGCGACACAAAAGAGACGGAAAATAACACGAAAAAACAGGACTGCGCGTCCCACAAGCACCGCACTACTGATGCCATTGTTTAATTATAATGACCAATCACCCCATGCACTCGAACAGCGACACAAAAGAGACGGAAAATAACACGAAAAAACAGGACTGAGCGTCCACACAGGCACCGCACTACTGATGCCATTATTTAATTATAATGACCAATCACCCCATGCACTCGAACAGCGACACAAAAGAGACGGAAAATAACACGAAAAAACAGGACTGAGCGTCCACACAGGCACCGCACTACTGATGCCATTATTTAATTATAATGACCAATCACCCCATGCACTCGAACAGCGACACAAAAGAGACGGAAAATAACACGAAAAAACAGGACTGAGCATCCACACAGGCACCGCACTACTGATGCCATTATTTAATTATAATGACCAATCACCCCATGCACTCGAACAGCGACACAAAAGAGACGGAAAATAACACGAAAAAACAGGACTGCGCGTCCCACAAGCACCGCACTACTGATGCCATTGTTTAATTATAATGACCAATCACCCCATGCACTCGAACAGCGACACAAAAGAGACGGAAAATAACACGAAAAAACAGGACTGCGCGTCCCACAAGCACCGCTCTACTGATGCCATTGTTTAATTATAATGACCAATCACCCCATGCACTCGAACAGCGACACAAAAGAGACGGAAAATAACACGAAAAAACAGGACTGAGCGTCCACACAGGCACCGCACTACTGATGCCATTATTTAATTATAATGACCAATCACCCCATGCACTCGAACAGCGACACAAAAGAGACGGAAAATAACACGAAAAAACAGGACTGAGCGTCCACACAGGCACCGCACTACTGATGCCATTATTTAATTATAATGACCAATCACCCCATGCACTCGAACAGCGACACAAAAGAGACGGAAAATAACACGAAAAAACAGGACTGCGCGTCCCACAAGCACCGCACTACTGATGCCATTGTTTAATTATAATGACCAATCACCCCATGCACTCGAACAGCGACACAAAAGAGACGGAAAATAACACGAAAAAACAGGACTGAGCGTCCACACAGGCACCGCACTACTGATGCCATTATTTAATTATAATGACCAATCACCCCATGCACTCGAACAGCGACACAAAAGAGACGGAAAATAACACGAAAAAACAGGACTGAGCGTCCACACAGGCACCGCACTACTGATGCCATTATTTAATTATAATGACCAATCACCCCATGCACTCGAACAGCGACACAAAAGAGACGGAAAATAACACGAAAAAACAGGACTGAGCATCCACACAGGCACCGCACTACTGATGCCATTATTTAATTATAATGACCAATCACCCCATGCACTCGAACAGCGACACAAAAGAGACGGAAAATAACACGAAAAAACAGGACTGCGCGTCCCACAAGCACCGCACTACTGATGCCATTGTTTAATTATAATGACCAATCACCCCATGCACTCGAACAGCGACACAAAAGAGACGGAAAATAACACGAAAAAACAGGACTGCGCGTCCCACAAGCACCGCACTACTGATGCCATTGTTTATGTTGAATTGAGTTGACGGCTAGGGTGCGTTTTCCGAAACACGAATAAACACCAGGTTGTTCTGGGTGTAGATTTTTATTTCCTGCGAAAACATTGTTTTTTTTTTAGAGAATGCGAAACAGAAATTCGTTCAGGGGGACTTACGTTTAGTGTTCTTCTAGCCCTTGTGTAGATTCTAATCAACCGATAACTACGTTCAGGTAGTCAGATGCAGTGTTATTTCTAACACTCGTTACTAATCTAGCCAACCAAGAATTTCTCTCGCACAACGTTCCAGCTGCAATTGAGGTTAGGTTTAGATTAAGTTTTAGGATAGGACGTCGCTTCGGCACGGAAGCAACACTAGGCACAAATTAGATCAGGCTTATTAATAAATTTCCTACCTCACAAATTCGCGAATTTCACAACTATCCAAAATGCTTTAATTTAAAATTTACTACACTCGTCTTCTGCGTGACTCGTCGCTTTCGGGGATATTCGAGTTTTGACAGCAGCTTCTGAAGACTGCTTGGACATCGGTGTAGAACCCGACCTGCTGTGGGGGGGTTCGATGTCAACATGCCAAAGGGTTTGCAAAAACACCGTGACATGTCGGACGGTAGGAGCGCGGTCGTAATCGACGTGACACTCCCCCCCAGTATGCTGCACCATTGATGCAGTTTACTCCTTTTCGCTCCGAACGTCTAAAACCGCCAACTTCACCGCCGGCCTCTCGTAGATCCCCTTCGCTGTCTGCACCGTTGCTCTGCGCACTTGTCCATCCCGGTTGACGGTTCCAATGACACGGCCCTTAGGCCAGCAGTTCCTGGGGTGATTTGAGTCAGCAATTACAACGATGTCACCGACCTCGATCGGTTTTACATTCTGGTACCACTTCGAGCGTCTAGTTATCTCCGGGAGGTAATCTCGAATCCAGCGTCGCCAGAACTGATTTGCCATCACTTGGGATAGTGTGCACCCACGCCGCACCGCCGCAGCACTGTTGTCTAACAGAGTCAGTGGTTTTGTTCCGTTGGAGGATCCCAGGAGAAAATGATTCGGCGTAAGTGCCGGTGCACTTTCAGCATCTACTGGTACGTGTGTAAGCGGTCGGGCGTTGAGTACTCCTTCCACCTCTATCAATGCATTCCTCAGCTCTTCCTCGTTCGGTCGGCGATTGCCGACGATCTCCTCCAAGTTCCGTTTCACCGTTTGGATCAAGCGCTCCCAACTGCCGCCCATGTGCGGCGCTGCAGGAGGAATGAAGCGCCACTCCGTCTCGACGGTCGTAAACTCCTGCATCAACTTCTCTTGATCCACCGTTTTGTATGCTTCTCGCAGCTCTCGATTCGACCCGATGAAGTTAGTTCCGTTGTCGCTGTAGAAGGTTCTCGGGATTCCTCGGCGAACCATGAAGTTGCGAAGCGCCATTATGCATGAACCGGTGCTCAAGGAGTGAGCAATTTCCAGATGAACCGCTCGTGTAGTAAGACAAGTCAGTAAAACCCCCCACCTCTTTTCAACCCTCCTCCCAAGTATGACCTCAATTGGACCAAAGTAGTCCACTCCAACGTGGGAAAATGGTGCCTCAAAGGCCGCCAGCCTGGCGTGCGGAAGATCGGACATTCTTGGTGGCTTTGGTACGGAGTCCCGATTTTCACATTCCTGGCATTTACTTCGTGTTTGTCTTAAGGCTGCGCGTAAATGTGAGATGTAGAAGCGTTGTCGTACCTCGTTCTGTACTGTGGCATAGTTTCGATGGTGGTATTCTTCGTGGTAGTGTGTTAGTATCAGTGTAGTGACGGGATGGTCTTTTGGCAAAATTATGGGGTTTTTGGCATCTTCCAGCAGGAACTCGCACGCATCGACTCGTCCTCTCATACGTAACACGCCGCGATCATCTAAAAATGGACTCAGCTTGTAGATTCTGCTGGTCTTCGGGATCTGCTTTCGTGGTTGCTCTTTTTCTTGTTCAAGTAAACACACTTCATCCGCATAGGCGTCGCGCTGTGCTCCTCGAAAGAGATATTCCTCGGCGTTACGTAATTCAGCACTGCTCAGTGCACCGGAAACTCCTGCTGCTTTGCTCACTCGACGTTGGAAGTTAACAATAAAGCGTTTCGCGTACGCTGTCACGCGCACCAACCGTTTCCAGCTTGAGAATTTTGTAACTGGTACCAACCATTCGAACGCTCGGCCGTGAAAAAGAAAACTGGGACGCAGTTCTTCGTCTGTTGCTCCGCTCTTGCATGGTTGCTGGGGCCAGCAACCTTCCGCTTTCAACAAGAACTCCGGTCCACGAAACCATCTGCTGTTTGGACTGAAGTCAGGTTGCCGCTGCCACTTTGTTCCTTCGTCTGCTACATTGAGCTTGGTTGGCACCCACCTCCAGTCGCACTCTTCGGTAGTTTCGAGGATTTCACTAACTCTGGCGGCTACGAATGGGCTGTACCGGCGGTGATCTGATCGAAGCCACGCAAGAACATTTCGAGAAACTGACCAGAAGTAGAGCTTAGAGATCGGAATTGTCAATTGCGACGCCAAACTATTGACCAGTCGTACTCCAATGACGGCAGCCATGAGTTCCAGCCTTGGGATTGACAGGAATTTCAGCGGTGCGACCCGTGTCTTGGCGCACAACATTGCACACTCAACCTTGCCTTCCTCCTCGAATCGTAGATAGACGTTTGCAGACATTCCGTTCTCGCTTGCATCGACAAAACAGTGCAATTGAACATCGACTTCTGGTTTTGCGGAAATTTCTTGACGAAAGCAACGTGGAACGCTGACTTTTTCCAAAAAGGGTAACAATTTGACCCAACTTTTCCATGCTTCGAACTGTTTGTCTTTGATCTGCTCGCCCCACTTGACCCCAGAGCGCCAAACGTCCTGCAAAATGATTTTCAGCTGCATCAGGTAGTTGGAAATCAACCCCAGTGGATCAAATATTGACATCAGCACGCTCAGCACCTCATTTTTCGTAGGGCGACGAGTTCCGTTAAGCAGAGCTTCATCGAATCGTAACCTGGACACCTTGAACGTGAAGCAGTCCTTGGACGTGTCCCACCACATTCCCAGCACTTTTTCCGTTGCCAACTCTGGTGCCAAGTTGAGATCCTTTTGCACAACGTTTTCTCCCTGCAACGCAGTCAGGACACGGGGTGAGTTGGACAGCCAGTTTCTTATTTCAAACCCTCCTTCTGCGTGCACGTGCCGCACAGCCTCCGCCAGCTCGATTGCAGCTTCCTCTGTTTCCTCACTCGCTAACATGTCGTCCACGTAATGGTTCTTGATAATAGCTTCTGTCGCTTTAGGGTACTGCTCACGAAACCTTTCTGCGTTCTGGTTCTTAGCGAACTGTGCGCTGCTCGGCGAACAGCAGGCGCCGAAGGTCATATCCTGCATCACGAAAGTGCTGGGTTCTTCGTCGGGTCGTTCTCGCCACAGGAAACGCAAGCAGTGCTGGTCATCCGGACGAATGCGTACCTGATGAAACATCTCGCGAATATCTCCGCAGATGGCAACTCGTCGCTCACGAAACTGGCATAGAACCGCAGGTAGGGAAGTCAGCTCGTCCGGGCCCGTTAGTAGCATTGAATTCAAGGAGATGCCGTGTGCGGTCGCTGCTGCGTCCCAGACTATGCGTACCTTACCAGGCTTGTTAGGGTTAACCACAGGGAAGATAGGTAGGTACCACTTCCGTTGCCGCTGTTCTGCGAGTTCTTCAGCTGACAGCTTTCTAATGTAACCTTTCTCCTTGTAATCCAACATTTTTTCGTGAAGCACTTGAGCTAATTCCGGGTCGCGCTCCAGTCGCCTTTCCAGACACGTCAATCGTTGCATCGCCATCGGTTTGCTGTCTGGTAGGCGAGCATTGTCGTAGCGCCATAACAACCCCGTCTCGTACCGTTCGCCATCGAGCCGTGTCAGCTTCCGCAGAAGTGTTTGCGCCCGCTCTTCCTGTTTTGAAACTTTCAACTTGTCCGGCTTGTAGATGCCCAAACTTTCGATACTAAAAAAGTTTTTTACAGCTTGATGCAAACTTTCGTCAAACGGCGGATTGCACTCGCAGACGTGATACGTTGGATACGCGTTGTCCTCCCGAACTGGATTGCTGCTACCGCCGTAGACCGTCCATCCAAGGCGTGTTTTGACGGCAATCGGTTCGCCTTCTTTGCCTTCGCGACTTTTGCGGACGAGCGCAACACTGGCGTGTTTCAGGCCAATCAACAAGCGTGGTTGGGCATTCTCGTACGAGGCTACAGGGATATCGCGAAGATGTGGGAAACTTGACTTCCATTTAGCTGCGTCCAGCGATTGAATAGGTAACTTCAGTTCCTTGACTGTGCGAACGCCGTCCAGGTTAAACTTTTGGTTTGAGTGACCGCTGACTACGACGTCAACGCTGCGCGAATCGGCTTCGTAGCGATGTGTTCCTCCGGTCCACTTTAGGCAAAGCGGCTTTGAGGTTCCCGACACTCCCAATTCCTCCACCAGATCCTGATCAATCAAGGTCAGCTCCGAGCCATCGTCGAGGAATGCGTAGCAGTCAACTTTCCTCTCTTGTCCATGCAACGTCACCGGTAGGTAGCGAAACATTCTAGCGCCAGAACTTGACAGGTGAGTGTTGACGTTACTTTCCTCTCTAGTGGGCCCACTAGAGCTTTGTTTTGGTTCATCCGTACTTCTCAGGTCCTTGTGTAGAAGCTCATGGTGCTTGAAGGTACAGCCGTTTTTCCCGCAAGGTTTGGCGTCACAGCTTCCGTAATGTTGTCTGAGACATTTGCGACACATCTTCAGCTCTCGCACTGCCGACCACCTTGCGTCGTATGACAGCTCAAGAAATCTTGAACATTTAGCAGCACTCTTGCATTCACCCTGGCAAATCGGGCAGCATTTGTTCAATCCAGAAGAACTCCCTTCGCTCCTGTTAACCCTGCGGTTAGGGTCGAGCGTCGTCTGTTTGGGTACTTCCGGCGACGAATGATCGGAGTGCGTGTTCACGAATGCTTTGCTTCTAACGTTTCCACTGGGATCGTTTTTCTTGCTGGTTCCCGGTGCGTTGTAGACTAGGCAAGCGTCCTCGGCAATTGCGTAGATCCAGTCGCTGTAGACGAACAGGTTCACCTTCTTTGCTCCTCTCTGGTACCTCGCCCAATCAAGTTTGAGCGTGGGTGGCAGTTTACCCACCAGGTCACTAAGCAATGTCACGTCTCGCTTGTACTCGTTCTTTCCACATGCTTCGATTGTGCCACACAGATTCTGTACCGCCAGCGCATGTTCGATCAGCTTGTCCATCGCATCCGGTTGGATCGCCGGCATTCCCAACACCTTCGCCTTCAGGGAGTTGATGATCATTTGGGGCTGTCCGAATCGCAGCTTCAGTATCCCAATCGCCTTCGACACAGTCGAAGGATGCATCAACGAGTTTTGAGCGGTGTTGAGTGCGTCGTCTCGTAAACAATTCCGCAGCCGTATCATGTTCTCCTCATCTGTATAGCCGCACATCTTCGTCGTACTTTCATACGTTGACAAAAACATCGGCCAGTCCTCGGGGTTTCCCGTGAATTTCGGCAGATCACGCGGGACAACTTGCCGGGCAGCTATCTGGTCACGTGTGAGGCTACTGGGGTTTCTGGATGTTTTGGACTGACGCCTTGAGCTAAATTTTGCCGATTTCTTCTTTGATGTTGCTTTCTTCTTCGGAGTGGACTTCTTCTTTGGTTTGAATCTTTCCAATTTTCCCAAGCTCGAGCTGCCGTCCGACGGACGCTTTTGCCCGCTTTCCTCTTCCGAACTGGTCGACTCAGCACTACTGGTTTCTGACGCGGTGGATTGCGAGCTCGATTCCGAACTGCTTGTTGTTAAGCTTTCGGACTTCGACGAACTCGAACTGCTGGAATTACTCATTGACTTCTTACGCGATCGGATGCTCGTTGACTTGCTCAAACGCTGGCTACCCGATGCATGCCCACCAAGCCACGATGTCACTTTGGACACTGAATCTAGCTGCTTCCCACCGATACTCTCGCGTTCGCTTCGACGTTCTTCTGCTTCGGCTATCTGTTCCAGCACGCTAAACTTCTTCTGCAAAATCTCCTTCTTCCTCCGCATCTCTTCTTCAACCAGTGTCTGCTCCGCTTCCAGCTTCTTTAACTGCAGTTCCAAAACAGTCATCTCTGACCGGCGCGATGTGCCGGACACAATCGACCTTGCATCGATCGGCGATCTTTTTTCCACCGCTGATTTCTGGTGCTTTGTGCACTTTTCTACTTTTGCTGGCTTAGTTTCGTCTGCCTTCTTGCGCCCTCTCGTTTGCCTATCCGATTTTGCCACCTTCTTCTGGTCCTTGGAGATTTTGTCCTCCTTTTTGGGCTTCTTATCCTTCGTGCTGCTGGTCTTCTTCTGCTGAGCATCCTTCTTCGTCTTCTTCTTTGTTTGGGCTGCCTTCGCGGACTCGCATTTCGGGCAGAGCCAACCATCGTACATGACCTCATCGGATACTCCAACACAGATGTTGTGATGCCACGCGTCACACGTATCACACTGGACCATTAGGCTGTCGTCAACCTTCCGACAGGAACAACAAGACGGTTTGACATAGGAAACCAATGTGTGTTTGAGGAGGAGGGGATCCCCGTCAAGGGTAAGAGGGTTGCCAACAAAGGGGGTTTTGTCTTTATTTGCATCGGTCAGTTGATCTTCACCGGCCTTCTGGGCGTCTGACTTAACCAGTCCATCTGTCTCACCTGTCGCAGGATCGGTTGATTTTTCGGACATCTTCCAAGCAGGAATTTAGGCGCCAACGTTCCGTTTCTCGGCCCGGTCCCGGGTTGGTTGAATGTCCACTCTCGTCCGTAAACGAAATAAAAAGATGTTGAATTGAGTTGACGGCTAGGGTGCGTTTTCCGAAACACGAATAAACACCAGGTTGTTCTGGGTGTAGATTTTTATTTCCTGCGAAAACATTGTTTTTTTTTTAGAGAATGCGAAACAGAAATTCGTTCAGGGGGACTTACGTTTAGTGTTCTTCTAGCCCTTGTGTAGATTCTAATCAACCGATAACTACGTTCAGGTAGTCAGATGCAGTGTTATTTCTAACACTCGTTACTAATCTAGCCAACCAAGAATTTCTCTCGCACAACGTTCCAGCTGCAATTGAGGTTAGGTTTAGATTAAGTTTTAGGATAGGACGTCGCTTCGGCACGGAAGCAACACTAGGCACAAATTAGATCAGGCTTATTAATAAATTTCCTACCTCACAAATTCGCGAATTTCACAACTATCCAAAATGCTTTAATTAAAAATTTACTACACTCGTCTTCTGCGTGACTCGTCGCTTTCGGGGATATTCGAGTTTTGACAGCAGCTTCTGAAGACTGCTTGGACATCGGTGTAGAACCCGACCTGCTGTGGGGGGGTTCGATGTCAACATGCCAAAGGGTTTGCAAAAACACCGTGACATGTCGGACGGTAGGAGCGCGGTCGTAATCGACGTGACAGTTTAATTATAATGACCAATCACCCCATGCACTCGAACAGCGACACAAAAGAGACGGAAAATAACACGAAAAAACAGGACTGAGCGTCCACACAGGCACCGCACTACTGATGCCATTATTTAATTATAATGACCAATCACCCCATGCACTCGAACAGCGACACAAAAGAGACGGAAAATAACACGAAAAAACAGGACTGCGCGTCCCACAAGCACCGCACTACTGATGCCATTGTTTAATTATAATGACCAATCACCCCATGCACTCGAACAGCGACACAAAAGAGACGGAAAATAACACGAAAAAACAGGACTGAGCGTCCACACAGGCACCGCACTACTGATGCCATTATTTAATTATAATGACCAATCACCCCATGCACTCGAACAGCGACACAAAAGAGACGGAAAATAACACGAAAAAACAGGACTGAGCGTCCACACAGGCACCGCACTACTGATGCCATTATTTAATTATAATGACCAATCACCCCATGCACTCGAACAGCGACACAAAAGAGACGGAAAATAACACGAAAAAACAGGACTGAGCATCCACACAGGCACCGCACTACTGATGCCATTATTTAATTATAATGACCAATCACCCCATGCACTCGAACAGCGACACAAAAGAGACGGAAAATAACACGAAAAAACAGGACTGCGCGTCCCACAAGCACCGCACTACTGATGCCATTGTTTAATTATAATGACCAATCACCCCATGCACTCGAACAGCGACACAAAAGAGACGGAAAATAACACGAAAAAACAGGACTGAGCGTCCACACAGGCACCGCACTACTGATGCCATTATTTAATTATAATGACCAATCACCCCATGCACTCGAACAGCGACACAAAAGAGACGGAAAATAACACGAAAAAACAGGACTGCGCGTCCCACAAGCACCGCACTACTGATGCCATTGTTTAATTATAATGACCAATCACCCCATGCACTCGAACAGCGACACAAAAGAGACGGAAAATAACACGAAAAAACAGGAC